>NC_054480.1:139174362-139276862 GCF_017639515.1 Carcharodon carcharias | reverse complement strand
CCAAAATTAGCCTTAACTGGTCTCTCAATGTCCAGAAACTTGGCTGCAAGTCATATACTATCCTTTCCTGAAATTAAAATAATAAGAACAGAAAATGCTGGAAACACTCAGCAGTTCAGGCAGCATCAATGGAGAGAGAAGCAGATATGTTAGGTATGTGACCAAGGATACTGAGTTAGTGATGCACAGTACCAGCAATTGGTTTGCAGGGTGGGAGGGCGGAGGATGTAGGCAATGGGGTTGTTGTGGAGGGGAGGGGGAGTTCTTTCAGCTGGGACAGCCCTTGCCATAGGCCACAGGATGGCAAATCAGGAGTGACCCTTCCCCCCTGCAACCCCGAGCTTGCAGCAGGGAGACCACTGGTATCTACAGGGCGGCCTCCTCATGTGGAATACCAGAGATGGTGGGATGAAGCATTTAACTGGACATGCATTGGCTAATTAATGACCTCAGTTGGCCTATGGGCATGAAGGCCATCCTCAACCTTTTGGTGGAATCCTGTGGATGGGGAATTAAAATTTGCATCTAGACTGCAAAGGTTAAGCCAACAAGGAGAGATTAAGCCAACAAGGATTGTATTCCCTGGAGTTTAGAAGTGTATAACTGTTTCTGCTGGTTGGGAAGTCAAAGACTAAAAAATTAGAGTTAGGGGTGAAATTAAGAAACTTTTTTTTATTCATTCATGGGATATGAGCATCGCTGGCTAGCATTTATTGCCCATCCCTAATTGCCCTTGAACTGAGTGGCTTGCTAGGCCATTTCAGAGGGCACTTAAGAGTCAACCACGTTACTATGGATCTGGAGTCACATGTAGGACAGACCGGATAAGGATGGCAGATTTCCTTCCCTAAAGGACATTAGTGAACCAGATGGGTTTTTCCAACAATCGACAATGGTTTTGGATCTAATGGCCATCATCAGACTTTTAGGTCCAGATTTTTATTTAATTCAAATTCACTATCTGCCATGAGCATTACCTGGATCTCTGGATTACCAGTCCAGTGACAATACCACTCCACCACTGCCTCCCCTGTCCTGTTGTCTTTAGTTAACCAAAGGTATTAAGGGGTATTTGGCAAAGGTGGGCATATGAAGTTAGTTCATAGATAGCCATGATCTCATTGGATGGCAGAACAGCATCAATGGGCTAAATGTCTAGTCCTATTCCTATGTTCCTATATCTATCAGAACATCGTTTCCTTAAATCTGACCAAACGTACGATGATCATTTGCAGTGCTGCCACATATGTTATGCTTTCCTGTTTTTTTAATCACCCTCCAGTCCTCATGGATTGTATATTACAGTTTCCTCAGCTCTGTGACCTTGTCAATCAGAGAGTACCTGTCAATCAAACATCCCCACCACCAGACTGTCATGTAGCCAGATACTTTTTAATTCATAAGACAAGTTTAAACACTTCCTTAGTACCTATTAGCATCTCTATTCTGTCCCAGATGCACGACTGATTTCACTCTCTGACAGTGTTAGAATGATGGGGTTAACCATTTTAAATATCATATAATTTTCCAGCTTTTTAAAATATATTTTTCATCAGAAACAAATGTGTACAGCATGTTCCTCCTCCCAGTTGAGATATATGGCCCTGTATATGCTGGACATTCCAGTACAGTAACAGCGCCTCCTGAGTTCTCTAGCACTGTCAGGGCATTATTAGTACAAAACAACATTTATTGAAAATCATGATTTGAATGTGACCTGATTGAGCATGATAAAACATACAAATAAAGTACACCTGTAGAAATCAGCTGAGTACAACGCAGACAAATAATCACACCAGGATCCCTCTGCTCTATGTGTACTCACGTGTACGCACAAGGACCGTGGGGAGATATCTCTATTTTTTTCCAGGTGCGAATCTGCAGTAGGGCAGGACTCCAATCCACCATATGGTCCTCGCACCTACTTTGGATGATTGCCTGTGCCAGGAAGCTCACCTCGGGTGGTATTGGTATCACCGTTGAGGGCCTTGGGAGCCTGGCCCAGCTAAGCAGGGCTGGCTTCCTACAAACAGCTAAAGAGGAAATCCTTATAAGTCCAACGTCTTGCACATCTTTGGTTTCCACAGCCCGTGATTGATTGCAGTCCCTTGGCGAGGGACTCTTCAAGTTTAACTCCCCTCCCCGCCCACCACAGCAGTGCCTTAGTCGTGGAGGTGCAGCAAGTGTGCCCGGGACTGGTCATTAAACAGACCGTGATCGGGCTCCAGCCGCGATTTCACACCAGCTGGCCGATTCACGGACAGCCGTCGTGAAACGCGCGCTGAGAACCTCAGGGCTGCCGGGGTGGGGGGGGGGGGGGAGGTGGTGGGGGTGGGAGGGAGGAGCGCAAACGCCCGGAGGAGATCGGACTGAAAGCTCCCTGCAGGCACCGAGCTACCTCAGGGAGCTGAAGAACTTTACAATGAAAAATAAAGATTTTAAAAATAGGGGAAACACGTCCCGCATCTGACTCAGTCACATGAACGGGGACGTATTAAAACTGATGTTTAAGATTTTTTTTTTAAATTACTGTTGGAAATCCCACCCCGCCTGTGGATGAGGTTTCCTAAAAAATGCAAAGGCCGCCTGGCCTATTCGCCCGCCCGCCAACCATAGGGCAGTGAGAAATAAAAGTCAACTGCTAGTTTAACGGCCTTAATCGGCCTCTTAATTGTCGGAGGGCACACTGCTGACTCCCGCGTGTGCCCGCCAATGGAAATATCGCGCCAGTGCGTGATGACGTTGGGACGCTCGCCCGACATCATCACCCGCTATTTTACCACACCCCCCCCCGCCCCCGATTGAGTTGGGCACAAGCCCGCCAACGAGCCATAAGATTCTGCCCCAAATTTCCAACATCCCTAGCGCCTGCCGTTACTATGGCGGCAACGATGGGAAATGCGTGGCATAATGTCATCGCTGCATTAATGCCCGATTCCGATGCAGATGAACGTAGTCAACAGAAAATTCTGAAAGTGGCAGCAGCTATTGCTCCAATTTGAAGATTGTGATGCCTTGTTCTGGACTCCCCCCACAAGACTAAATAGCTTCTCAATTTACCCTGTCAAACTCTTTAGCATTTTAAACCAGCCCTCGAACTTCTAAATTCAAGGGAATACCAAACCAAATTTACGCAGCCTGTCCTCATAACTTAACCCTTTAAGCCCTGGTATCATTCTCCTGATTCTGTGCTGCGTCCCTTCCAAGTTGACCAATGATTTATCTTGCTGCTTTGAGCCCTCCCCTACCCAAGACTTAAAAATGTTACTGAAATATGACAGATTTCTAAATGTTATGAAGAGGGATAATGATGATAGCAGCTCTCATGACTACATTTTATGCTACAGAGCTCTCAAACTTTGACATCCCCAATGGAATTGCAAGTGCTGAGTTAAAACATTAAATGTTCACCTCTTAGTCCTGAGCTCGACTCTAACCCTGACTGCTGGCCTTTGATGTCTACATCAGACTCACCCCTAAAATCAAGTCCATGGTAAATGACTGCCTATTAAATAGCGTTGATTGGTAGCCTCTTGAAAGTGGGCCAACAAGAATGTGGGCTGGTGCAGAGAATGGGAAAAGGTGCATTGTGCTCTGCAATAATATACCTCATTGCATTCACATAAAAGCAGTTTTATTTTCTATTGACCCTTCACTGAGTTTGCAATAAGCAAAATCCAGCCTGGTCCAGGAGCTGAAGTATCATTTGCAGCCACATTTCTGATCTTGAAGGATTTGTTTTATAAGCAGGCAACTTTCCCCACACTCTACCTCCCTCAATGTTAGCTTCATTCCCCATTCTCCTTCTGGCTGGTGTCCCTCAACCTCCTTGTCACGTTGCATCAAATGTATTTTCCTCTGTAATTACTGTTCAGGCAAGGGGCAGCACTAGAATATGAAGAAAAAGGTAATTGTGGGGAATGAGTCACTTGGAGGTATATAAGGTCACTTGTCAGCATGAAAGTGTATGTATAGGAAAAGGGGGAGCACAAATCAAAGGGCCATAAATGCACACCGTGCTGATTGTTATTTTACTGTTGGGTAGGTGCTCATTGTACAGCCTGTGGTATTTAAATAATGTAGAAATGATATTGTAATATATGCTAATTATGCATTTGGCATAATAAAGAAGCAGTCGTTGGCTCCAGGGTCCTCAAAGGACAGAACGCTGTCGAACAGAAGCAGTGGTGCAAATGCTAGGGTGAAAGCAAAGAGGCACAAGATGACTTTCAAACTCAAGGCAGAATTTTCTGGCTGGTGGGGGAACAGAGCGGGAGCAGAAGCAGACCTGATCACCACCCACAATCGGGTCCGCGCCCCCATTTTACCCGGGTGGGCCAATTAAGGCTCGCCCGGCGTGAATCACAGCTCCCGAGGACAGCGAGAGTGGGTGGACGGCAGCAGGACTGCAACGACCACCAGGTCTAATGGCTACTCGGTGGCCTGATTTAAAAAGCTGCTGCAGCCTTTCCAAGGCTGTGAATCACGGCCAGTGGGAGGGCTCCCCAGAGCTGCTGCTGGTGAGCAGGCCAGGCAGGAGGGTAGGGCAGGGGGGCACTGTGCCCCTCGTTTCTCCGATGATTGCCTTGCTGCCCTCCTCGAGGAGGTAGCAGCCCGGCGGGAGGTGCTGGTTCCCCAGGACGGGAGGAGGAAGCACCCCCCCCACACCCCCCCCCATCCCCACATGACCAAACGTGCCTGGGAGGAGGTGGCGGAGGTGGTGATCTCCCGCGACATGGCGCAGCGCACCTGGGTCCCGTGTCGCAAGCACTTCAATGACTTGTTGCGCTCAGGAAGGGTGAGTACCATGATGGCTTTGGTCACTTAACCCAGCAGGTAGGCTTTCCCCCCTCTGCTGCCGCATCCCCACTCCAATGGATGTAGTGACTGCATTGAATCATTGACGGCATGTGTCCTTCGCTGGGTGGGCCAGCAGATGTTGCCCATGCTGAGGTCAACCTGAGAGGATGGTGAAGAGATGGGTTCTGCCCCCACAGCATGTGGTACACAGAGACCCACATGACTGGTTTGGGGGCAAACTGGAGGAGCTGCACCCGAGCGCAGTGCAGGAACTCCAGGACATGTCCAAGTCAGGGTGATGAGATGCTGGGAGGGGAGCTTCAAGGTGGCGTTGGCACCAATCGATCTGCTGCCCTTTGCGTTCCACGTGCTTGCGCCTCCTTGCTATGGGAGGATATACCGTGTGGTGCCTAATGTGATGTAGGCAACATGTGGCCAAGGGGGTGTGGGGGGTGGAGAACAGGCATCTTTGTGTGAGTGTTCAGCAGCAGCGGGATGAAGAGGGTCTGGAGCCCTGATATATCCCACTCTGGTTGGGGTGGGCCATGCACAAACAGAGTCCATGTACAATTTGCACTAATCAACGCTCGTCTCTCATTTTCAGGAGAAGAACGTTCATAATGCAGCAGAGCGGGTGAGGACTGGCAGCAGCCAGGTGCAGTTAGTGATTCTCAGCCACTTTGAGCAGGAGGCCCTAATTTTGGGGAAGCGCCATGCGCCCAGGTCCACCAGTGTCGGTGAGGCTGGGGTGCCACGGGCAGGTATGTTTGCCCATCAGTGAGGTCAGCATTGTTCTCCCAGCAGCAATAGCAGTGCTGAATGTTCAATGATTGAAGTTTGCAAAATGGCTTGACCATTGCTTGTGGAAGGATGAGCGCATAATGATCTGGGGGACAGGGATTCACATTGACATTGTCTCCATGTTGTCTCCAATGTCCTTATTCTTCCTTTCAGCATCATCAGAGCACAGCCGGGAGGAAGAGCAGCAGATGCCCCCTCTCACACCTGAGGGCCCTGAAGTCTCGCCAGCATCACACCATCTCTGCCAGGTAGGCACCAGCGCAGATACTAGCACCTCGGTGGGAATTCGAACATCGGCTAGTGTCCCGGGGCACAGGGTGAGCGCACTACAACACACTCGCTGGAGGAGCTGGCAGAGACAGAGATTGCCCATGGTGCCAGCAGTTGGAGAACAGCAGGGGACCAGGCACATGCTCAGTTGGTGCTGTTGATGTGCCTCTGAAGTCGTCTGCAATGCAGCAGCTGCAGGAAATGCGGGTGGGTGTGCAGGAGCATCTGGGGGAGATACATGAGGCTGTGCTTGGCTTGGTCTCCGTGGTGGTGGAGTCTACATGGCTGATCGCCAAAGCAATGAGCCTCATGCCCGAGCGCCAAACATCCTCCATGGAGAGGGCAGAGACTCTCGTGGAGAGGCTCCTCCAGGAGACCCATCAGGGCTTCCTGGGGATGCGCTCGGACCAGCAAGTACCTCACATCGGCGTTGACCTCAGCTGGTCAGTGCCAATGTGGGAGATGGTCTGGGTACTGAGTTTCCCAGCTTGGTGCCCATCCATCCACAGTGAGCAGGGAGGTCTGAAGGGACCTCATGTCGGCACAGCAGCTGCCTGTCGTCTCTGCGGGCACCTCTCAGGGCGCTCCAGGTGAGAGCGGCAGATCTCCCGTCCCTCTGCCAGTGGCCGTTGCATCCAATGAGGCTGCGACGATTGGGGAGATGCCAGCTGTGGAACTGGCAGCTCCCTCCCAGGCGGGGCCAGCACAGGCTCCACGGGCCAGAGGACGGCCACCAAGGTCATCGAGGCCAACAGGACAGCAGGGTCAGCAGCTGGTTCAGATGCCACACCGAGCGATGGGGCAGCACCAAGATGTAGCACCTGGAAACATAAACATAAAGCACCTTAGGCACACCACGGGTTTGTCACTGGGGCTTTTGTGTTGGCCCGAGATGAGGTCCTTATGATTTGCTTTGATTTTGTACACCTTTGTCATTTTGTTTCCTATAGTTACTGTGCTGTGATATTAAATTCAAACATGTGACCATGGCTGAGGGTGCCTCTTTTCTTCTGCAGGTGGATGGTTTCCAAAAATGTTATGAGTGTTTTGTGGGACATTCAGCTTCAATAACAAGGCCCTTAGCTACAGTTCCTAACCTGGCAGATTTTGCATTTAGTTATCGAGTATGGAGCCTAGAGCCCAGGCTTGTCCTGGAAGTCTATATGTGTTGTGCTAGCTGAAGGTTCGTTGGATTAAAGCCTGCCAGGTGTCCCTGTCTCCCTGGAGTATGCCCGGGTCAGCATCTACCTCCTCAGCATTTCCCTGTGCGTGCTCATCCTCGGACTCACTGCTGGACTCATCATGTGCAGCTGCAGCCACTGCATCGATGTCTTCATCGTTCACTGCGTCCCCCCCTTTCCAGCACAGGATTGTGGAGAGTGCAGCATGCAACCACTATCAGTGACACACGATCTGGGGGATACTGGAGTGCGCCCCCTGAGCAGTTCAGGCATCAGAAGCGCATCTCGAGAAGACCAATGGTTCTCTCCACCACAGCCCTTGTGGAGATGTGGCTCCTATTGTACCGCTGCTCAGCTTCTGTTCTTGGATGGTGGAGAGGCATCATGAGCCACCTTCTGAGGGGATAGCCCTTGTCACCCAGCAGCCATCCATCCAGCCGGGCTGGAGCACTGAAGAGTCTCGGCACCTGGGAGTGTCTGAGGATGTAGGTGTTGTGGGAGCTGCCTGGGTACCTTGCGCAGACTTGTAGAATCAGCATCCTGTGATCACACACTATCTGCACGTTCATGGAGTGGAAGCCCTTCCTGTTGATGAAGGCACCGGGCTCACCTGCTGGCCCCTTGATGGCCACATGTGTACAGTCTATAGCACCCTGGACACGGGTGAAGTCAGCAATGGGCGCGAAGCCTCTGGCTCACTGTGTCTGGCTGGCCTGGTCCCAACGGTAGTGGATGAAGGTCAATATCCACCTGAACAGAGCGTCTGAAACCTGCTTGACACAAGTGTGGACAGCTGATTGGGAGACACCACAAAGATCACCCATCCACCCCTGGAAGGAGCCAGAGGCATAGAAGTTGAGGGTGGCTGTGACCTTTAGAGCCACTGGCATGGGGTGTCCACCCAAACAGTTAGGGGAGATCTCAGGCCCAGTAACCTCCCTTGAGATGCAGAGCCTCCTTCGGCACTGCACCTCAGACATATTGAGGTAGCTGCTTCGTCGCCTGTAAACCCTGGCAGCAGGATAGTGGCATCTTCTGCCGCCCCTTCCGCCTTGGACTACCTCTTGGCCCTGCGCCCCTTGTGCCTGCGCCACTGCTCCCAAGGGTGGCTCCCCTGGAGGCTGAATGTTTAGTCCTGGCCTCCTCCCCCTTCTAGCCCTCCCTTCGTCTTCAGAGGAGGCGCCTCCAGTGGAGAGTTCAGCTCCCATTCCCAGGCTAAGGGAAGGCTTCCTGAAACCTGCAGGCCCAAAAAACATTCCTCACAGCGGAGTGCTGACCTGAAGGTTGTGAGTCCAGACCTAGCAGCTGGTCTGCGTTTTGAAGTATTGCAGATCACACAGGCAGGTATCCGTAACTTTGAAAAAACATTACTTGACAGAGCACACTCGTGACCCCAGTGAGCCATCTTATCCTGCCTGTGGATGAGGTTTATACAATATTTCCTACCCGCCTGCCTGTTGCGCCCGTGCGCCAACCCGAAGATCGCACAGGGGCCGAAAAATTGGCGCCTCAAGGGCCTTAAGTGGCCCGTTAATTAATGGCAGGTGCGCATCGGACATCAACGCGTACTCGCCCAATGAAATATTGCGATAGCTGGCGGTGAGGTTGGGACACTCGCCTGACATCACCGCCTGGTCAGTTTATGCGTGGATGTGCGGGGCTCCCCCCCCCCCATCACCCCCACACGCCAATGGGAAAATTCTGGCCTCAGAATCAGAAAGTATTGTGGCACAGGTCCTGTGCTAAAGAATAAAAGAGGCTATTTGGCTACAGAGAGCTGTCTGACTCAGTGCTGGATGTATAAGTGCTTTTTAGTAATTGCCTTACTGTTTTAATCTCTGGGAGTTTGCATGATAGGGAAGAGCATGTCCAGTAATGGAGAGGGCCCTTTGCCTCTCCACCTTCAAAACATTGTTTAAAACCTTGCTTTTTGGCAAAGCATTTGGTCCCTTTAATATCTCCGTCTTCAGTTTGGTGTTGATTTGTGTCTGGTTAAACGCCTGTGAAGCTCCTTCGGGTAATCTATTACATGAAAGGTGCTGTACAAATGTAATTTGTTGTTGGTGTTGTTGTTAAACAGCTGGTTGGTCATCTCATCATGACAGGGCTGGTCCAATGCCCCATCCTTCTTAGGAGAAAGCACACAATCTACCCATTTTCTGCCAATGCTGCAGTCAGCCTCAGGCTAATGACCAAATTATTGCTCCACAGTTTACTCCTTGTGGTTTGATAAAAAAATTGTTCCTGGTGAAGTCTGTAATCCAGAGAGCAATAGTAATGCAAAATGATCTCCAAAATGGTGCCTGACTAATTGTTTTCTTGACTAATTGGTCAAAATGTTAATATTCTTGCCTAGTCCAATGTACCCTTGAACAGCACCACTTAATCTCGGCCGCTGTTCAAACCGGCATTTTGTTTTGTAAGGTAACAAAGAGATATTTCATTAAAATTCTTATAAACTAATTAGTTTCAGCTAACGCATTGTGTGGGTCGTTGATACCCTTAATTTAAATGGAAATAAGTTTTACTGGTGGAACTGTTGGCACCCCTCCCTCTGACACTTCCAAATTGTACCTTCAGGCAGCAGCATTTCGCAGGAAGCTGGGAGCTGGTGCCTGTCTTGTGTTTATGGAAACTAGGTTTCCATTAAAATATAAAATGAGAAAATTGCCTTTTTTAAAAATTGATAAATCAAGATTATGAAGATGCATTGTAAAGTGGTGAACAAGTGGTAATATCCAGTTACGAGTGTTTTCAGTTTTTTTAACCAAATTCCTGCACCCCACCCTCCACCCCACCCACCACTACCCCCCAACCCTGCCACAACCCACGGCCAATGGGAATTGACAACAACAACTTGTATTTACTTTTTCATTCATTCAAGGGATATGGGCTTCACTGCCCAGGCCAGCATTTATTGCCCATCCCTAACTGCCCTTGAGAAGATGGTAGTGAGCTGCCTCCTTGAACCGCTGCAGTCCATAAGGTGTAGGTACACCCACAGTGCTGTTATGAAAGGAGTTCCAGGATTTTCAACCAGCGACAGTGAAGGAACAGCGATATATTTCCAAGTCAGGATGGTGAGTGACTTGGAGGGGAACTTCCAGGTGATTGTGTTCCCATCTATCTGCTGCCCTTATCCTCGAGATGATTGTGGGTTTGGAAGGTGCTGTCTAAGGAGCCTTGGTGAATTCATGCAGTGCATCTTGTAGATGGTACACACTGCTGCTACTGCATGTCAGTGGCGGAGGGAGTGAATGTTTGTGGATGTGGTGCTAATCAAACGGGTTGCTTTGTCCTGGATGTTGTCAAGATTCTTGAGTGTTGTGGGAGCTGCACTCATCCAGGCAAGTGGGGAATATTCCATCACACTCCTGATTGTGCCTTGTAGATTGTGGACAGTCTTTGGGAAGTTAGGAGGTGAGTTACTCGCCACAGAATTCCTAGCCTCTGACCTGCTCTTGTGTCCACAGTATTTATATGACTAGTCCAGTTCAGTTTCTGATCAATGGTAACCCCCAGGATGTTGATAGTGATGGATTCAGTAATGGTAATGCCATTGAATGTCAAGGGGCGATAGTTAAATTCTCTCTTGTTGGAGATAGTCATTGCCTGGCACTTGTGTGGCGTGAATGTTACTTGCCACTTGTCAGCCCAAGCCTAGATATTGTCCAGGTCTTACTGCATTTGGGCATGGACTGCTTCAGTATCTGAGGAGTTGCAAATGATGCTGAACATTGCGTAATCATCAGCGAACATCCCCACTTCTGATCATGTGATAGAGGGAAGGTCATTGATGAAGCAGCTGAAGATGGTTGGGCCTAGAACACTACTCTGAGGAATTCCTGCGGTGATGTCCTGGAGCTGAGATGACTGACCTCCAACAACCACAACCATCTTTCTTTGTGATAGGTATGACTCCAACAAGCAGAGAATTTTCCCCCGATCCCCATTGACTCCAGTTTTGCTTGGGCTCCTTGATGCTACACACGGTCAAATGTGGCTTTAATGTCAAGGGCAGTTACTCTCACCTCACCTCTTATGTTCAGCTCTTTAGTCTATATTTGAGCCAAGGCTATAATAAGGTCTAGAACTGAGTAGTCCTGGCAGAACCCACACTGAGTGTTGGTGGGCAGTTTATTGCTAAGCAAGTGCCACTTGAGAGCAATGTTGATGACCCCCTTCCATCACTTTACTGATGATGGAGGGTAGACTGATGGGGAGGTAATTGGCCGATTTGGATTTGTCCTGCTTTTTGTGTACAGGACATACCTGGGCAATTTTCCCCAAAGCCAAGGAAATGCCAGTATTGTAGCTGTACCAGAACAGCTTGGCTAGGGTTTGGGCGAGTTCTGGAACACAGGTCTTCAGTACTATTGCTGGAATATTGTCAGGGCCCATAGCCTTTGCAGTATCCAGTGCCTTCAGCTGTTTCTTGATATCACTTGGAGTGAATCGAATTGGCTGAAGACCGGCATCTGTGATGTTGGGGATCTCTGGAGGAGGCCAAGATGGATCATCCACTTGACATTTCTGGCTGAAGATTGTAGCAAGTACTTAAGCCTTATTTTTGCACTGACATGCTGGGCTCTCCCATCATTGAGGATGGGGATATTTGAAGAGCCTCCTCCTCCAGCGAGTTGTTTAATTGTCCACCACCATTCACGGCTGGATATGGCAGGACTGCAGAGCTTAGATCTGATCCGTTGGTTGTGGAACCGCTTAGCTCTGTCCATCACCTGCTGCTTATGCTGTTTGGCAAGCATGTAGACATGTGTTGTAGCTTCACCAGGTTGACACCTCATTTAAGGTGTGCCTGGTGCTGCTCCTGGCATGCCCTCCTGCACTGTTCATTGAACCAGGGTTAATCCCCTAGCTTGGTGGTAATGGTAGAGTGGGATATGCTGGGCCATGAGGTTACAGATTGTAGTTGAGTACAATTCTGCTTCTGTTGATGGCCCACAGTGCCTCAAGGTTGCCCAGTCTTGAGCTGCTAGATCTGATTGAAATCTATCTCTTTTAGCATGGTGGTAGTGCCACACAACACAATGGAGGGTATCCTCAATGTGAAGACGTGACTTCGTCTCCACAAGGACTGTGCGGTGGTCACACCCACCGATACTATCATGGATAGATGCATCTGCGGCAGGCAAGTTGGTGAGGATGAGTATGTTTTTCCCTCTTTTTGGTTCCCTCACCACCTGCTGCAGACCCAGTCTAGCAGCTATGTTATTTAGGACTCAACCAACTTGGTCAGTAGTGTTGCTACTGAACCAATCGTGCTGATGGACATTGAAGTCCTCCACCCAGTGTACACTTTGCACCCTTGCCACCATCAGTGCTTCCTCCAAGTGGTGTTCAACATGGAGGAGCACTGATTCATCAGCTGGATAGGGGGGGTGGGTGGGGGGGGTGGGGGGTGGTGGGTAATCAGATGGAAATTTCCTTTCCTGTGTTTGACCTGTTGCCATGAGATGTCATGGGGTCCAGAGTCAATGTTGAGGACCCTAGGGAAACTCTCTCCTGACTGTATACCACTGTGCCGCCACCTCTGCTGGGACAGGACATATCCTGATAGGATGGTGGTGTCTGGGACATGATCTGTAAGGTGTGATTCTGTGAGCATGCCTATGGATGGAATTGTCCCAGATTTGCACCAAGTGTGGTAAAGGTCGGGTAAAATGACCTTTTAACGGCCGGCCACAATGACGGCTTTTCACACCGTATCACCCCAAACCCACCACATTAGTTAAGTATTCCCGGGAAACACGCCACTTTGATGGCAGGCGGGCTCTCATTCTCCCACCTCCTTGCTGCTTCATCACGCTGGGCGCCATATTTAAAGTCCAGATGCGTGCACACATCTCACTGCTTCCAGCCCAGGACTACTGCAGGGAAGATGCCACAAAAAGCAAAAAGACTGCAGCGCCCAAAAGGTGTCACTGGAACGCCTTTTGGATGCCTTGGATGCCTGCCGCAATGTCCTCTACCCCCACTCTGGCTGTAGGATGGGCAGCGGGGTGACCAACCAGGCTTGGGAGGCGATGGCAGTGGTGATCAGTAGCAAGGCTGCACAGAAGAGGTTGGCCATCCAATGCAGATAGAGGATGAATGATCTCATCCGAGCAGCCAGGGTATGGCAACCATCTCATCACTCTAACCTCACACACTCAAGCCCATCACACACTCACTGGCAGCTCACTCACTGCCAGCTCAAGGGAAATCACCACCCATTCTCACACACACAACCTCCCATCTCCATCTGGCCTCATCTCCTCTGAAGACTGCCTCCTCAGCCCTCACCAGCTTGAGGCCACTTGTACAGATCAACATATGCCCCCCACCCCCCTGCCCCCCAACACACTCTGGGCTACCCTTCTTCCCCGGTACAGCTCTAGTCCTGCAGCCTCTTCCCTTGCCTGAGGCCAATTCTCCCCCTGCGCCAAGCAAGCCCTAGCCCTGCAACCATTGAAAAGCCACCCACATATGGCTGATCTGGTAGGTAGAGGCCTGCCATGGACCCCTCTAAAAGTGATGTGGTGCAGTCTGTGAAACCTGGCACTGATGACTATGACTGACCGAAGAAAGATAGGCAAACAAACCTTGAAGCCTCAAGTGAAGTGCAGCCTGCCAAGTGCACGTCACTTATGTGCTGTTGTGAAACGCATCAGCATGTTTTCCTGCTGACGTGGGTGGGTGATCCAGCAGTGGGATGATTCCAGTGCGCTGGCCTAATAATGATATACAGATGTGTTACAATGAGAAACGGGAAACGCAGTCTACTGTCAGCGGGCTGAGCAGATGATTACAAACTGGTTTCATGCCGTCGTGAAACCGATCGCACCATATTGTCCGCTCACACCACCAAACACACCCAACGCCAGCGGGCACGGAAACTCCCAGCCTGTGTCAGGCTGTTGCTTGACTGGTCTGTGAGACAGCTCTCCCAATTTCGGCACAAGCCCCCAGATGTTAGTAAGGAGGACTTGGCAGGGATGACAGGGCTGAGTTTATTGTTGTCATTTCGGATGCCTAGCTCAATGCCAGGTGGTCTGCCCAGTTTCATTCCTTTAAGACTTTTTAGCAGTTTGATACAACCGAGTGGTTTGCTAGGCCATTTCAGAGGACGTTTAAGAGGCAACCACATTGCTGTGGGGTCTGGAGTCGCATGTAGGCCAGACCAGGTAAGGATGGCAGATTTCCTTTCCTAAAAGGGCATAAGTGAAGCAGATGGGTTTTTACACCAATGTTTTCATGGTCATCATTAGACTTTTAATCCTACCAAGGTGGATTCAAACCTGGTTCCCCAGAGCATTACCCTGGGACTCTGAAGTACTGGTCTGGCGACAATACCACAACGCCACTGCCTCCCCTATAAATCATCTTTAATGTAATAAAGCGTTTCACAGGAGCATTATAAGGCAAAATTTGACACCAAGCACAAAAAGCAATATTAAGGCAGATGGCAAAAAGCTTCGCTAAGACATAAGCTTTATGAAGCTTTGTAAAGGGACAAAGAGATAAAGAGGCAGAGATGTTTAGGAAGGGATTTCTATTCTAGGCAGCTGAAGACAGGGCCAGCAAACGTGGAACAATTAAAGTCAGGGATGCTTAAGAGGTCAGAATTAGAGGACTGCAGATATCACAGATTGTGCACCTGGAGGAGATCACCAAGATAGGAAGGGACAAAGTCTGAGAGGAATTTAAAAACAAGGACAAAAACAGAAATAACAGGAAAAACTCAGCAGGTCTGACAGCATCGGCGGAGAAGAACAAAGTTGACATTTCGATTCCTCATGACCCTTCAACAGAACAAGGATGCCAGCTTTAAAATCAAGGCACTGTTCAACCAGAAATCAATGAAGATGACTGAGCACAGGGGTGATGGGTGAACAGGACTTGGTGTTTAAGGACACGACAGCAACGTTTTGGATGGTTTCAACTTTACAGAGGGTAGAATATGGAAGACAGCCAGGAATAGTCAAATGTAGAGGTAACAAATTCATGGATGAAGCAGCAGATGGGCTGAGGCAAGGATATGACTTCTGACTGGGATATGATTACACGGGCAGTGAGCACTCAAATGGTTATCCTTCATATGTGAACCTGGACACTGAATGTCGGTAGTCTATCCAACCATAGTGGAAGGTATAACAGAATGTTGTTTAATCCAGCCCCCACCCAATTTTCAGATGGGCAGTGGGGGGTCACAGAATGTTTTATTCCACGTTCTGGAAAGTTATATCCTTCAACATGGGGCTAATTCACATGTTTTGAAACATCACTGTTCATTTAACAGATTTTGAAAAGCACTGATTCCTGAGCTATGCTGTCCAGGAGTTCTCACTAAGAATATGTTAGATTGGCATCTAGTTTCTCAGTGCATTTATGTCTCCCATTTAACAGCATGGACAAACAAAATCTGGTTATTTTTTTTTATCAATCGTTACTAAACATAATGAATGTCAGCAATCCCAGGGTGGATTGTTATGGAATTCCATTAGTCACTTTTCCTATTTTAAATAGCGTTTATAACCATTTTCTAATTTCCACGGCACAGTGACAATGCCCTGCCCATTACTTGGTTAGAAGATAGATTCACACATTTGATTCATGCCACCCATGTTTCCAGCTGTAGTCTTCAGTTCTCATCAAAGCCAATAGGCAACATGAATCATGACAGTAGGACATCTGTTTTGCCTCAGGAAAGGAAATTCAGGCTCAGTGCATCTGTGTTAACCTGTAAGCACAAGTTGAGTGTGACTCCTGTGTGCCAAACTTTGCGGAAGACCCTGACTTGCTCATCTGCTACCCTCAATGAAGGCAGCTATGTGGCAGTGGTGCCCAGGGGTGGGGGGATGGAAAACCCTGAGAGAAAACATAAATCAGAGGGAAATAGCTTTACTTCTTCCAAACCCTAATCTAACTGCAACATAGTACTGATTTCAATTAGGATCAAACCACTGTACCAGGGCTGATTTATGTATCACACAACACATGAGTCAAGGATTGCGCCTGAGATATGTGGTAATAATTTCACCATAATTATATGGCTTAAGTTTGCATTAGTTTGTGGCGAAAAGAGAAAATTCAAAACATATTACTTGTCGCACCAGACTGGAAGTGAAGGAACAAAACAATCAGCATCAACAAGGTTTAGATTAAGTTGACGAAAATTAACGTTTGACTCTCCCTGTGATTTGCTTTGCAACCGGCCTTGGTATTTTGTGCATAATTCTTAGGAAACAGCAAAACATCATCTGCAATTGATAGCATCTCCAAACCACCCACACAGCAACATAAAAGTGTTATGCACTCAGTCTTTTCAAGCTGGTTCAATGAGGTTGATTTATCCAAAATCTATGATTCCTGGCTCAAGCATCTGTGCTTCTGTTTGTCCTATCTATCATTCCAAATCATTAAATCTCTTTTATGTTTCATTGGCGAATTCTTGCTATTGATGAATTCTAAAGTGGAAAGAGAGAGAGCGTGTTTGTTTATTAGGGCATTTGCATGCATGGACCGGTATGTAGGTGTTGCAGATATGGCCAAAGTTGCTGTAACAACTTGTGCTATTTTAAGAAAATGCTATCCACAACACGAATTTTAAAACCACTCTGATTGATAAAGGATGCAAATTCTATTTAGAGAGTTTTATGTGTGGGCCGAGACTGGCTGTTGACTTTTAGCACTTCATAGCTAAAAAAATAATTAAATTCATTTTAGGATTAATGTGTATTCCGTTGACAAAATCTGCAATTGAGTGGTTCAGTGTAGCATGTAAATTTTAATACAAAGTCTTAAATTGTCTTGAATGGGAAAAGTATGAACAACTCTACATTAACACACATGTTACAATCCCCATGGGAAAACCATCAACCAAAATAACCAAATTTTCTGAATGATCTCCAAATGAAGAAATTACCAAAAGATTCCACTTTTTGTAGCTTTTACTTTAAACATGAATCAGAACTGATAAAAATTACACGTAACTTAACAGGCAAATGATATTTCAAATAAAATGGTAAATTTCACTATGAATAGTCAATACAACAAAGGTTTGTCTTATGCAACCACAAGCAGCCACATCACTCCCTGCCCAAATGTGGCACATTGCGCAATCTCATAGTCTTTCCAAATCAACCTCTGGTAAATAGGATCTCTCACTTTCCCACAATCTGCAAGTTGCATTCACAGGCACTTCATCCAAGGTCCACATGGTTAATACCGCACAAGTCTAGGAAACCTCGCTCACTTGTGTCATGTCAGTCCTGGTGTCACTTCCCAGGCTCCTTTTCAACCGACCAACCAATGATACCCAGTTCATGATCTGAGCTTCTGATAAAATCATTCATCTCTTTTGCAAACCTGAGCTATTCACACCACTTTTGAGATTCAGTCCCTTTTAGTTCAATCATACATCGCTTCCCCAAGAGCTCCTGGAACTCTATTTTTCTTCTTATTGACAAACAGAGAACTGACATTTCTAGAGAGAGCTAGGCTTGTTCCCAAACACCAGGAATCTGTGAACTGTGTGCTTCGTAGGCATGACTACATAGGCTTGAGGGCAGATTTGGCCCTAGTGGAGTGGGCAGGAAGACTACAAGGTAGGACAGTTGATGAACAGTGGCAGATATTTAAGAAGATATTCAATTCCTCCCAAGTAAAATATATACCAAAGAGGAAGAAAGATGGTAAGAGGGGGAAAAAAGCATCCATGGCTAAGCAAGGAAGTTAAAGATAACATAAAGGCAAAATCTAAGGCATACCAAATTGCAAAGATCGGTGGCAGGCTGGAAGATAGGGAAACTTTTAAAGATCAACAAAGGGTTACTTAAAAAACATTAAAAAGAGCAAAGCTAAATTATGAAAGAAAACTAGCGCAAAATGTAAAAACTGATAGCAAAAGCTTCTACAAGTATATAAAAGGAAAGAGAGTAGCTAAAGCAAATGTTGGTCCCTTGGAGGATGAGATTGGGGAGTTAATAGTGGGAAACGCAGAAATGGCAGAGATGCTTAATCAATATTTTGCCCCAGTTTTCACGGTGGAGGACACTAGTACCACCCCAATAGTAATAGGTAGTGCAGAGGGTTTAAAGAAGAAGGAACTTAGAACAATCACCATCACTAGAGAAAAGGTACTGAGCAAACTATTAGGATTAAAGGGTGAGAAGTCCCCAGGACCTGATGGCCTACATCCCAGGGTCTTAAAGGAAGTGGCAGCGGAGATAGTGGATGGATTGGCTATAATATTCCAAAATTCCCTAGATTCTGGAAAGGTTCCAGTAGATTGGAAAAGTGCTAATATTATGACCTTATTCAAAAAGAGTGGGGGGCAGAAAGAAGGAAACTATAGACCAGTTAGTTTAACGTCTGTCATTGGGAAATTGTTGGAATCCATTATTAAGGAAGTAGTCATGGGGCATTTGGAAAGTCAAAATGCAATCCATCAGAATCAGCATGGTTTTATGAAGAGTAAATCATGTTTGGCTAATTTGCTAGAGTTCTTTGAAGATGTGACAAGCAAAGTGGATAATGGGGATCTTGTAGATGTCATATATCTGGACTTCCAGAAGTCCTTTGAAAAGGTGCCACACAAAAGATTAATACACAAGATAAGATCACACGGAGTTAGGGGTAATATATTAGCTTGGATAGAGGATTGCCTAACCAACAGAAACCAAAGAGTCAGGATAAATGGGTCTTTTTCTGGATGGCAAGCTGTAACTAGTGGGGTGCCACAGGGCTTGGTCCTTGGGCCCCAAATATATACAATCTATATTAATGACTCGGATTCAGGGATAGAAGGTACTATAGCTAAATTTGCAGATGACACCAAAATAGGTGGGAAAGTAAGTTGCAATGAAGAAATAAGAACTTTACAAATGGATATGGACAGGTTAGGTGAATGGGCTAAAATTTGGCAGATGGAGTTTAACGTAGATTAGTGTGAGGTTATCCATTTTGGTCAGAAGAATAAAAAGGTGACTTATTACTTAAATGGAGACAAACTTCAGGGTGCTTCAGTGCAGACGGATCTGGGTATCCTCTTGCATGAATCTCCGAAAGCTAGTATGCAGGTATAGCAGGTAATAAGGAAGGCACAAGGAATTTTGTCATTTATTGCTAAAGGAATAGAATATAAAAATAGGGAACTGTTGTTGCAACTGTACAAGACATTGGTGAGACTGTACCTGGAGTACTGTGCACAGTTTCGGTCCCCTTACTTGAGGAAGGATGTAGTTGCATTGGAGGTGGTTCAGAGGAGATTCACTAGATTGATTCCAGAGATGCGGGGCTTGTCTTATGAGGAGAGATTGAGCAGTTTAGGCCTATACTCGCTAGAGTTTAGAAGGATGAGAGGAGATCTAATTGAGGTATATAAGATGCTAAAGGGGAAAGACAAAGTAGACATGGAGTGGATGCATCCCCTTTTGAGGCATTCTAGAAAGAGAGGCTGTAGTTTTAGGCTAAGGGGTGTTAAATCAGAGATGAGGAGGAATTACTTTTCTCAAAGGGTCATGAATCTGTGGAATTCACTACCTCAGAGTGATGTGGATGCCGGGACACTGAATAAATTTAAGGAAGAGATAGACAGATTTTTAATTAGTAACTGGTTGAAAGGTTGAAAGGGTAGAGGGCAGAAAATTGGATTTGATGCCGAAGTAAGATCAGCCATGATCGTATTGAATGGCGGGGCAGGCTCAAGGGGCTGAATTGCCTACTTGTGCTCCTAGTTCTTATGTTCAGCAGTTTTTCTGCATATCTGCATCTGTATGCTGATCCCCTTCTGCCTTCAGCTCACCTTTGTATCTGCATTTCTTCTTTGTCTATACCAACCACACAGCTTCTGGTGGTTCCTTTCTGTTGGTCAAGGGTCACCAGTTCACAAAGACTAGTATTTCTTATTATCCAATTGATTCTTTCACAACAAGTGCAAACTATTTTTTTTATTCATTCATGGGATTGGGTCTTGCTGGCTAGGCGTCCATTCCTAATTGCCCTTGTTCAGAGGGAATTTTTAAGAGTTAACCACACTGTGGGTCTGGAGTTACATGTAGGCCAGACCAGCTAAGGATGGCAGATTTCCTTCCCTCAGGGACATAAGTGAACCAGATATGTTTTTACAACAATCAATAGTGGTTTTGTGGTCATCATTAGACTTTAAATTCCAGGTATTTATTGAATTCAAATTCCACCATCTGCCATGGTGGGCATCAAACCCAGGTCCCCAGATCATTACCCTGGCTCTCTGGATTACCAGTCCAGTGACAATACCACCAAGCCACCACCTCCCTCACCATTTTAAAGACATTACAAATTTTCTTTACTAAAATGCTTCTGATCAAAGACCCTCACGATGACTGCCCTTCAAAAGTACTTCATTAGTTCCAAAGCCCTTTGAGTCATCCTGAAGTGTGAGGAGCAATACATAAATACAAGTCATTCTTTCTTTCATGCTGATATATAATCCTGGGATTCAGATGACATTTTCATGTCTGCTGTTTTATCACGAGCATTGCCCATTTAACACAAATCAGTTAATGTGTTCTTTAACATAGCAGATGGAGGAATGCCACATAAGCATGTTAAACATTTATCCACTAAAATCACAATCAGTGATTTCTAGGCTATTTTGTTTAGAATAAATGTAGGACGTGGCATTAAGGATGATATCTCAGATCCTTACCCTGGTCAGTGTAAATGACTATTACCTTTTGAACGTAGAAGTTGTGAACTCTATTAATTCTCTTTGAACACAATTCAGACAGCACATGATAGTTTCCTGAAGTGAGATAAACCTACACTGTTACACACAGAAATATGAGAACGGAAGGATCTATTTTCTAGTTGGAAATGCTATCACCTGTTTTCTGGATGATGTCTTCCTGAACTTTAACGGCATGGCATTTTCTGCTGGGTGCCATAACTATGAATTTACAACTGTGCTTTTTCACCTCACCCCCTTCTGAATGCTGTAACGGTTCCTCGGGCACTGAGCACATTCCAGTACCTAGAGCAACTGACTAATTTTATCTTGGTGTATAAAATTATGAGGGGCATAGATAGGGTAGACAGGAAGGAACTTTTCCCCTTGTGGAGGGATCAATAACCAGGGAGCATAGATTCACAGTAAGGGGCAGGAGGTTTAGAGGGGATGTGAGGAAAAATGAGAGCTCACTGCCTGAAAGGGTGGTAGAGGCAGAAACCCTCATAACATTTAAGAAGTATTTGGAGTGCACTTGCAATGCCATGGCATACAAGGCTGTGGGCCTAGTGCTGGGAAATGGGATTAGAATAGTTAGGTACTCATTCAACTGGCGCAGACTTGATGGGCCTAAGGGCCTTTTTCTGTGCTCTGTAGACCTCTATGACTCTACGACTTGACAGTGGGCATTAACAATCCATTTGATCATGCATCACAACCAGGTTTGATCCTCCTCACATGTGGAACTGCAACTTCCAGCAAAAGATTCACTGGATAGTAACCAAAAGCACTAACTTTTGCTGGTTTTCCCCTCCTCAGCCACTGATGCAATAGTGGAGCAGCCACCCTGTCAGCTGAGATTCAAGAAGTCAGCGTAGAATGAGGATTTAACCTCGGCTTTTCCTGGTCCACATTGATAATGTTAGAAATGCAGGTCCCTTTAAGAGTCAACCAGGACTCGCTTCTACCATTGACCAGAGTTAATTGTGAGCAGGTGATGCTATTTGAAGCCTGGGTTTAAGAGCTGGGTTTTGTCCCAGCGAGGAGGATTTTGCTTCTGGGAAGGGAGAGTGGAAACTGGTATTTGTACTGAACTATAGTTTAACAATAATGCAGTTGTGATTCAGAGAATGTCCTTTGCTGCCTGATTCAGTAACTGGATGTCCACCTATTAAACACGCATAGCTCATAACCGCACCACTGAGCCATCAAGGGAGATACTTATAGTTAGTTGTAATGGAAGTAAAACAAAAGGCCACGTTTAACCTTTATGTTGGTCATACAGTGACAGGTGGATGTGAGCTTATGCCCAAGGTCCTCCACGTTATAGCTCCCATATTTACTCATGCCACTGGGGGAATGCAAGAGGTACATCTTCACAGGGTGGGGCTGAAATAGTCTTCCTGTCTTCTGAAGGCATTTACTGGGAACAACACTAAAGGTTAAAATCAGAACCTTGTCCAAGTGGCTATTCTGCATGCATGAACCAACACATTGAGTGTTGTTAGACTATTTAATGATGAGCATAACATACAAGCCAGATCCTGTCCTTGTCTGACATCCACACATGTATAGGAGCCACTCAATAGAGATCAAACCCTGGAATCTTATTTGATATTCCTCCTCCATAGTCCATGTGCACCGAGCCCAAATGCAGCTTGTCAGTGGCAGCCCCAACTGACATCCGATTCTCAGAACAGGGGATTGAATGTCTATATGGATTAGTAACACCTCACATGGTGCATTTGCCAACTGATCCACTGGGGGGACATCCAAATCTCATCCAAATAAGGGAAGATTTTCCAGCGATGTTGTACGTCTTCTGGGCCCATGATTTTCCAATAAGGTTGATAAGGGACCACAGCTGTACCCATAGTGTTCTAATACATACTAAAGGCAGTGCTTTGGCAAAGTACCACTGGTGCTGACTCAGGAAAATTAAGATTATCATACACGCACACGACATCTAAAATTCTTTGCCATTCTTAAATGTTATTATTCTAGCTTGCTTTAATGATTGACTCTGAGGCCTGATATTTACAAGGATGTTGAGGGGTGGGGAGGGGGGAGTAAGGGTTGCCTGTCAGTGGCTGAGAAACACAATAATACCAGGAACGCAGAGGCCCTGCTGAATTTTATGGAACGATCTCTGCATTCACGGCATTCTTATGCGGTTTTCCCCTCAGTCAGCTGGTCAGATTAGGGCGCGTGGCAGAGATCCTGGTGAAGAGGTGGGGGATTGAGATTGGAGGAGTGCAGCTAATTATTTGGGGAAACTCAAAAAATTTCTGTGAGGACGTTTGGATCTTGTCAAAGGGAAGCTTGCGGGGAGGGAGGGAGATCGCAGTAAGATTGCTTGAGGGAGGGGGGTGTCCAGGGGGAAGCACTGCTGCTCCTCTTGACCCATAAGCTACACAGGAAAAAACAATTACCTCCTTTCCCTTCAATTCCCTTTAGCTGCCGGGTTGCCCGAAGACATGAGAAACTTGTGCTGGAGGCACTGAACCCAAACCATTGACAAAATCTGAGGCATGGAGTCTCATTTAAGTAATCTAATTACCAACCCACTTCTTGAGTGGATTACTCAGTCCAACTCCACCTGAGTAAACCAGACTATGTGTGAGGTCAGGTTGGCGATCCTTAACAAATTAAACCTTTCATCCAATGGTGGGTTAAAGTTTTCACTTTTGGGTCAATCAATGAGCCCTATTTAACAAGTGCCAAGTCATGCATTAATATTTTGATAGGCTTAGTCTAGGAATTAAGTAGTTGAAATTACACAATGTGATATTAGATTGAATTGTGCTAAGGGTTGTAGGAAAGTCTTTTGAAATAAGGCTAAAAAGCAGAGAATGTAATCTGACAGGAGGGCAGTAACCTGCTTATTATTTAAATCACATCTTGACCCTTTACCAAACCTATGAAAGTCAGATCAATGAAGTGACCAATTCCAGTAACTGAAATACAGCAATTCATTGTAAAATAATTAGAAGCTGACTAGAAGATTCAAATTTAAAAATATAAAAACAGAAATGTGTTGATATTGAATTTTCTTTGGAGGTTTTTTTTATGGCTAATAAAGTTCTTCTTAAAGCAAAATATAAAAATATTGAGCAGTTAACATCTTGTTCCTAGCAGAGTCACTTTGAGCTGCCGATAAACCGTTAAAATCATTTAATTATTACTGAATTCAGGCTGCGTCTATGTGATAGAAAAATAATCTATAAAAGGCTATGGGGCAAAAAATGTTATTAGTGATAAGAACAACAAAATTAATACACCTGAACAAAAAAAAATGAACTGTAAAAGTAGTGAGTAGAAAATTAGCTCTGGGTTCTTGCCTAGAGAAATCATGAATGAGTTTCAAAAATGTTTGTGATCCTATTATCATAGGAGTTACTGGCCTTGCCCTAACAATGATGAATATAACCATTTTGTTCTGGGAAGACTTTGAAGGACCATTAATCCCCTGAGCCTACAATGTGCAAGCTGCTTCTTGTATGTGGGAAAATGGATGCAGTACTGACCCTCACTGGGGTTCGTTGCTCACTGTTGCCAGTAGTGACCCCTCATTGATGTTCCTCATTCATTGGCTCCGGTACTGACCATCACTGGGATGACAAATGTACTTATCTGGTCAAAATAGTTTCTAACACTCTAGCAGACAGGGAGGGAGCACGCAAATATCTGCTGGTACACTTGAGGCCTTCTGGGGACCGGTGAGGACCAAAGGAACCAGTGTGCATAGGCAACACTAGGAACCACATTAATTTTATAAATTTATTTTTGTTTTACTTATAATTTGGAGTTTATTGTTTGCACTTTTTTAAAAAGGGGCATTTTTGTTAATTTGATTTTGAGTAATGATACCCATGTCATCCTAATTGGCATTTTATAAGAGGGGAAAACTTCTCCGACATGCTCAGCTCCCAAGGCAATGGGCTCTACATAGCTCTTTACAACATCTAGTGTTACAATCCAGGTACTGCAGTATTGCAGGAAAATGAAGCTGAGCTGCACATGATCCCTCCTAGTTCAATTTTTTATTTACCACTACCAAGTCCTGCACCTGTATTGCTTGAAGAAAATCTTTAGTCACTCTTTTGTTCTCCAGCACAGCTATCATCATGAGGTTTCAATCAAATTTTGTAGAAATGGATTACTGCACCAACTGTTGTGACAACCCATGGGCTACCCCTCCAGGGACGGGAAACAGAGGTTTGGTTTCCAGTCCCAAAGCCAAAACAGTCAGTGAGCGTGATTTTTCCGGCAGCAGCCAATTAACAGCCTGGAGACAGGTTCGCCATCCAAATAAGGTTGGCAGATGAACTCTTAAAGCTGAAGGGCCAATCACCTTGAGCAGCAGGTTAAAATGGAAGCTAGGTGAGGGAGAGGGTGCTTCGAGATGGAGGTGCCTTCTCTCCGAATTCTTAAAAACTTTAGTTAGAAGAGAGATTCAGCAGTCGGGGGAACCAGTCTGCAGGTCAGTCTGGAGTGCTGGCCCTTCTGCCATTAGCCTGCCACTGGGTGCCCACCTCCAGGCACCTAAGTTGACCCCCACCCCCTGGTGGAACCTGGAGTCCAGTCAGTTTCCTTTAGTTGGCCTCAGTTAGGTTTTCTCAAGAACCTGGTAGGGTACCCGCTGCAAAAAGGGCCCGGAGGTGGGATGGAGCTGGGGAACTGGCAGGCTGGCTGACAGGGCTATTTTTAGATTCCACCCATCTCCAATCCTGGCCCCCAAAAATTCAGCTTCATGTTACTAAACTCAGAAATCAGAGAGTGCAAAAAGACCCACCCATCTGCTAAGAACTGCAAGTAAAAGGGTAGTAGGTGGCTGGATAATGTTGGACCATACAGATTGATGAGGTCATTCTGGGCAGGTTAACAGTGCCAGCTAACTTGCAGATATACAAGAATGAAACAATAAGAATGAGAGGTGTTCTCGTTGAAACGGGCAAAATTGTTAGATGCCATGACAGGGTCGATGCTGAGAGGCTATTTGGAACTAAGAGTCACTGGGCTGAATCTTTGCCTCGGCTTAGGGAAAACCCAACATGTGTGCTCCCACGGCTTGCAAACTGCACATCCGACCAATGTGTGGCTCCACATGCCATTTTAGACTTTTCACGCAGGGGTCAGGACTGCAGGGCATTTTGAGGGCTGTGACAGAATGCGTGAGGAGTGTAGATGAGGAGGCGGCCCAGTTAGAATGCCATTTCCTAGCATTGTTTAAATGCCCCCAAATCTCACTGCCCACCTCCTTCAACGCCCCCCCCCCCATCATTAGCACTTGAAACTCAGCCAAGCATTTGTAATGGCCACAGGTATCCAAACGATAGAGTATTTTCTGAGAAGAGCAGGTAGTTAGATTTTTTCCAAGTGTAGATTTTTTAAAGTGTAATTTTTTTTCAAGTGTCAAAAGCAGTTTTTTTTTAATCAGCCAGGGTCATTAAAATCACAATAGAAATGCTGACAACACAAGCTGATGGGACATATTGTAACATTTTTCACTGCATTATTGTAATTTCTCCATTGGAAAAGTACTGTAATGCATGTATACAATTATACAATGCTGCTCCATGTAAGGGTCAACTTACCTTAAAGGGCAGATTCCTATGCTGAATCACTGCATTAAATATACATCTACATTACAATACAGTGAAAATTACACTTATCTCTCAGAATGTTCCTAGCCCCTCAGCAGGCTTTCCATTTTCTTAACAAACTCTCAAACTTGGTGAGCATTTAACGGGCTTCCAAAGTTCCTCACCACCTGATGAAACTGATGCGTGGGAGGAAATCTGATTTTCATCCCCAAGTTAAAATGGGGAACTTGACCTCAGCTTCAGGTTTGAGGTGTGAGGCCAGGCCTCAACCTGACCTCAGGTGTACATTTTGTGCACTAGGTATTCCTAACCCTGAAAAAGGCCAAAGGAAAATGGCACAGGGTCGGGAGTATGGGTGAAAATCGTATTTCTTCCAAAAACAACCAAATGTGGCCATTCGCACACTGAAACATGACCATGAACCCAGACAAAAACCCAGCCCATTGTCTCAAAGTAGGGGGTTGGCCTTTTAGGATTGTGATGGGGTGACATTTTTTCACTCAGTGAGTTGTGAATCTTTGGAACTCTGTACCCTAGAGAGTTGTCAATCATTGAGTGCATTCAAGACTCACCAAGCGCACGTAGCCCATGTGCTGTTGTGAAACACATCGACGTGCTTTCCCACGTGCTCATTTAAGATGCTTCTGAAAAGCTCTGTCTTTGACAAGACTTTTGGGTGATCTGTCTTAATATCTCCTTACGTGGTTCAGTTGCAGATTTTTTCTGGTAATGCTCCCATGCCTTGAGACATTTTACTACATTAAAGGTGCTATATAAATGTAAATTGTTGTATTTGAAATATGATACAATGGCACAGAAAATGTAAGACACTAAACATGAGCGTAGGCTGCAGAATTGGGGTTACAGTGGCCCTCATTTATTTAGTGATTCCTATGCCTGCAAAAAAGCAAAATATTGTGGATTTTTAAAAATTCATTCATTTATTGCCCATCCTTAATTGCTCTTGTTCAGAGGGTATTTAAGAGTCAACCACATTGCTGTGAATCTGGAGTCACATGTAGGCCAGACCGGGGAAGGACAGCAGATTTCCTTCCCCAAAGGACATTAGTGAACCAGATGGGCTTTTATGACAATCGGCAATGGTTTCATGGTCACCACCGGACTTTCACCATCTGACGTGGTGGAATTTGAAGCTGGGGCCCCAGAGCATTACCCTGAGTCTCTGGAATGCTAGCCCAGTGACAAAACCACAATGCCGCCACCTCCCCCCTGGCAATCTGAGATTAAAAACAGAAAATGCTGGAAAAACTCAGCAGGTCCGGCAGCATCCGTGGAGGGAGAAGCAGATTTAGTGGGCGCCAGTTTTCTGTGCCCGCTGGTGGCGGGCGTGATAGGTGGCGTGTGCGGACAATACGGTTCGATCGATTTCACGACGGCGGGAAGACAGGTCACAATCGTCCGCTCAGCCCGCCGCTGGTGGGCCCACCTTTCCCGCCAACGGTCGCCGGGAAGCCCATTGTAATACCTCAGCATATAATTAAAGGGCCATCCCTCCAGGGTCTTGGACCCCCGCTGGACCATCCGTCCAGGTCGGTGGGAAAGCACGTCGATGTGTTTCACAACAGCACATGGGCTACGTGCGCTTGGTGGCCTTCACTTTGAGGGAGCTTGGGCGGGTGAAAGAATCATCCTCCATAGCTCGCCAGGGGCGCCTGTTGCTTTGCAGGTTTCAGGGGCACCTGTGGGGGGTGGGGGGTTACCTGGGTAATGCTGCCCTGCCTCGGTGGCAACTGTTTCCAGGGGGGGGGTGGTGTCCGGGGGCAACTGCTGCCCAGCCTCAGAAGCAACTGTCGCTGTTGTCGGAGCTGGGGGGCAACTGCTGCCCTGGCGCCGGATCCGTGCACAAGAAATCGAGATGGGGGGCATAGGGAGTGTAGTTGAGGGAAGTGGCCTCACAGTAGGGACCCCTGTATAAACTGACCATTTCTCTGCAACTGAGACAGTTCAGGTGCAGCCACGGTGATGTGATTGGGGTGGGGCTCCTAGGCTGACCACCCACACAAGCAACTCGGAGGCACCAAAGTGCCACCAGGAGCTCCAGCCTTACCCCACCCCTGGCACAGACCGCGAGTCCTTGACCATTTTACTGGACCACAGAGCAGTTGGACTACACACATTGTACAATCTCCTCAACAATGCTGGCCATGTACCAGTCACTGCTGGAGGCGCTCTCAGTCCCTTGCAATCTCAGCAATCTTGGCTAGGAGCAGTCTCCCCCATGTCGCAGGTTGACAGGGCAGCCATGCAGCGCACTCATCTCTGGCCATGCGAGGGGCGGCCAGCAACCTCTGGGAAGTGTTAGGGGGCAGCCACACAGGACCAGGAAAGGTGCTAAGTACACCCATGCTAACCACGTCTCTTTCTCTCTTTCATGCTGCAGGAGGACCACATCAGGAGCATGGAGCCTGGTGACTTAGCTGTCTGCCTGATAGCCTACAGTGAGCGGAGAAGACAGAGGAGAGAACGACTGAGGCTCCTGGCTGCGCAAAGGCAGGAGCAGCAACCTCAGGAAGAAGGAGCAGCAGGGGCTCCCCCACACACACTGCCCAGGATAGACAGTGAGCTGTGGCTGGTCGGCGCCTAGTGAGACCCAGGGTCTATAGACACCGCCTGCCATTCCTGCAGGTGACTGAGAACCAGTGTCACCGATGATTGTGCATGTCTAGGGGCCTGGTCGCTCACATCTGCCACTTACTTCAGGATTTGTCACCAAGGAGACATGGAGGGAATCCAATGCCAGCGGCTGTGAAATGCGGCACTTAATTTCTATGCCAGTGTCTCTTTTCAGGGCTCCATGAGTGACATCTGTGAGACATCACAAGCCACCTCCTACAAATGCATCCATGAGGTCACGGATGCCACTTTCTCAAGGGCACACGACTTTGTGCATTTCGCCCAGGACTGGGACAGCCAGGGTACGAGGGCCATTGGAGTTGCCCAGATCTTGGGATTCCCACAGGTGCAGGGTGCGATCGACTGCACACATGTGGTGCTCAGGTCTCCGTTGCTGCACACAGTGGACTACATCAACCACAAGAGCTTTCACTCACTGAATGTGCAGCTGGTATACGACCACCAGAAACACATCCTGTAGGTGTGTGCACGGTTTCCAGGGAGTGTGCACAGTGCCTACACCCTCAGTTGGTCACAGATCCCTGAAGTCTTCCAGGGTCCACAGAAGCTGCAGGGTTTGCTCCTCAGGGATAAGGGCCACCCACAGAGGCCGTGGCTGATGACACCCATGCAGTGGCCTCAGACTGCAGCAGAGCGACGCTATAATGAGGCTCATGCAGCAGCTCGCAACTTAGTGGAGCAGATCATCAGGATGCTGAATTTGCAGTTCTGGTGCCTGAACCAGTCTGGTGGAGCCCTGCAATACAGTCCACAGAGGGTGTCACACATCGTCATCACCTGCTGCGTCCTTTACAACCTGGCACTGTAATGGGGAGATGAGCTGGCTGAGGAGGAGCTGCACATCTCCTCCAATGAGAATGACGCTGACGGGGAGGAGGGTGAGAAGGTCCTCGGAGGCAGTGATGACGGGGATGAGGCCCTCGCACTGGCTGGACGAGGCAGACACACTCGGGAGGCCCTCATAGCTGCTAGATTTGCGGAGGATGATGATGACCTGCAGTGAGGTGTCCCCATAGATCCTCACATTGCATCTGTGAACGTTTGACTCCAGTCTGGCTTATAGCAGCGCGCATACCCGGTGTAGGAATGCTCCTGACATGGAGACGCAGTGGAGGCCCTAATAGTCTCCTAATTGCAGGAGATAATGACGAGATGCAGTGAGGACACTCCATAGATCTTCACATGACCTCTGAGAATGTCTAACTCCTGTCTGGCTGAGGGCAGCCCATTTACACTCCATGATCAGGGTCATATCATAGAGACGCAGCCATGAAACTTTAGAAGCATCTGATGCTTTGTCTGCCTTCAGCACCTCAGCCCTTCAGGAACTGGAGCACAGCATCAGTGGTCACAGATGCTGAAGAGATGGGGGCCAGCCCCTCCTTAAAGGTGCTGAGAGCACATTGAGGGAATGAGAGAACTCTGTGACACCTGCCCACGACATTCTGGCAGCAATGACAAGCACTGTCGAGATGCAGGCACCAGTAATGTTTCCAGGGAGTGTGAGCCTGGACCATCACATTGGTCTGAAGACATTGGTCAAACACAGGGAAGAGGCCCCGGACTGAGGCATTGCCTTTATCTTTTGCAGGAAGGTTTCACATCTGAGTGACCAGAACACTGCTCTTCATAACAAGGAGCCATAGGCAGGGAGACATTCTTGAGCAAATAGTGAGGACAATGAAGTTGTGTGTGAGAGAGTGAATGGTGATGTCCCTTGCACTGGCAGTGAGTGAGGGCCCTGTGGGTGTGTGCTGGGTTTGTGAGTGTGTGAGTTGGGAGTGATGAAAAAAGTGACTCACCCTGGCAGAACGGAGGAGATCATCCATCCTCTTGCAGCACTGGGTGGCTGTCCTCTTCTGAAGGACTTTGGCACTGACCACCGCTGCCACCACCTCCCAAGCCGGTTTGGTGACATTGCTGCCCATCCTGCGGCCAGAGCGGGAGTACACCCCACCAGGCCTCCATAGCATCCAGCAGTCGCTTGAGGGACCCGTCAACAGACCGGGGGTTGTGGTCTCCTTTCCTTTGCTGGCCATGTCTCCCGGGCAGCGGTGGTGAGCTGGTAGCAATGAGCGGGTGTGCTAGCGCTTGCCTTTTAAACATGGCTGCCGGCGTGATGCAACAGCGAATGAGAGCCCGCCCGCCCCGGAAACAGCGTGTTTCCTACGAATAAATAATGAGGCAGGATTAGGATGATGTCATCTTACCCACCCACTACCGCACTTTGTGCAAATCTGGGAAAATTCCTCCCAGTGTTTCAGGTCAATGACCTTTCATCAGAACTGAAAAATGTTAGAAATGGAATAGGCCTTTAGCAAGTGAAAGGGGGAATAGGGTGAGAAAAAGAACGAAAGGAAAGGTCGGTGATAGGGTGGATTCAATGGGAAAAGAGTTGGTGATGCAAGGCCAAAGGGGAGGGGTAATGGAACAAGTAAAGAAACAAAAGACGTGTCTAGAGGTGGTGTGAATGGCAGAATGATGAACCCTTGTTGTCTGAAAGCAAAAAGCAGAGACAAACGAAAGTAAAACCAAAACCTGCAAAGAAAAGGAAACAAAATGGGGACAGAGATTATGGTTTAAAATTATTGAACACAGTTTCAAGTCCATAAGGATGTAAAGTGCTGGATTGAAAGTTCTACCCCACTATGTAACAAGTGAGAAAAATCGATTTGGATGAACTCCTCCTTGATCATGAGATCCTTTTATTTTTGATGCTGTTGCTGGTTGGGGTGCCGCAGCTCCACCATTATTACTGCTTCACCGATCTTTACCATGGGCCGTGTCTGGTCATCAAACTACCCCCTGGAGGCCTCTTTGGCTGGAACTTTTCCATAAGGGAGGTAGTCCAGCTACCAGGACTGCCAACTGCTGGGCCCAACGCCAGGGAGGCTGGCAGCAGGACCCTGGGCAGCATTTTACTATGGCGGCCAGTTAAGGGGCCACCACATGGACCACCATCCAATGACGGAAGCCACCCGCCTCCGAAAGCTGCTAGCCCAGTCAGAGGGCCGGCAGCTCGGCAGCACCGCCAATAGAGGTGGCAGCTGCTGAGGCATCAGGAAAATGAAGAGGTGAGGTATTTTATTTACCGTTCCTGTGGTCAGGCAGGCTGGTTGGACACCCCCCTCCCCCAGCAGCAGGGGTGCCCTCCATGGGTCATGGAGCAGACATAAAGGAGGGTCCCCCACACCGCCAGGAGAGCTAACCTGACAGTCTCCCCATGTGGTGGCAACCAACCTCAGTAAAATGCTGGTGGGGGGGCTAAAGGGGGTGGTGGGGGGGTGGGGGGGGGGCACAGGAAGAGACCTTCACTTGGCCACTTAATTGGTTTGATTGGCCATCCAAGTCCAGTTGGCAGCCGGCTGCATCTCTAAGGTTCCCATTCCCGAGAATATCGTGCGGTGGCGGGAAGACTTTGGGCTCCCCTCCCAACAGCATCCCACTTCCCAGCCCTTTGTTTTAGAGATTTGAATGCACATCTGAGGTAACTTTTAATCCTGACTTTTCAGCATCCATTTGCAATGGTTGCAAAAAAAAAATTATTGGCTCAAAATGTCCTTTTTCAGAAGAAATGCTTCCAGTCAACTACGAAGCTCACGCTGGCTGAAACATTGCTAATGTCGTTGTCAAGTTAAATAAGCTATTTTGCTTCAGTCACTGCCTGCATAAAACAAGTCACAGTCATTAGTAAAAGGTCAAGTGGATCATTTGCAGTTGTTAAGAACTTTAATTTGCATTATTATCTCTAACGTTCCATTGGTTTCTTGGCTGATATTCATCATTCGTTTCCTGGGGGTTGGCATGTTTGCCAGTCTCAGTTTGGTCACATGAGACAGTGAAGGTAATCCAGTCCCAGTCCATTTAAATTGAGATATTGATCGATTGAGCAAGACCTGATGCTGATGATGTTCAAAACCTACAAAAGACTTAGGCTATCAATTTATTTGTTAGACTACTACATTTTAGATATGAGGTATTTAAATGAAAGTTTGCTTTTTTGGGGGGCATTATCGTAACACCAAACAGTCACTCTAATCTATTTGTGATTTTAAAAACGTACTTTTTACTTTTTGGCTGGGGAAGGTATAGACCCCTCGGGCTGTACAGCTTACAATAAATGTATGCATTGAATAGTAATTATATTATAATTGTATTGAAGCACCTCAGAGTGCAACATGATGTATGTTGATAACTCCAATACCATTGTCTGATTGTCTGTAATGACCATATTGAAATGATTGTAATATTCATTGATTGTATTGAAGCACCTCGTGATCCCGGTGTAAAAGTTGAATCTGATTGCATTTTTTGTGATGGCCATTTAGAAATGTTTTGTAATGTTCATTCAGATGTTTTACGAATAAAGCATATTTTTTTAAAAAAGATGTGCTTATAACGTGGATTTGGGAGCATAAGAAGTGAATGGGCTTTTATATCCTTGTGTGAAGGCTACCACTGTTTTTGTTTCATGCAGCATGAATTGAGAAAAAGCACTTCCAAAGGTGCAGCACTCTTTCAACACTTCATCGGAGTGTCAGAAAGGATTTATGTGTTCAGTATCTGGAACAGGACTTCAGCACGGAACCTTCTGAGAATGCTATCACTGAAGCAAGGTCGACACTTCGGATTAGTTTTTTTTTTAAATCTAGATCGGTTTCAATTCAATTGAAACCCATTATCTCTGCATGAAAACCCTGAGGTTGTTCGTCGATTTAATAGTTGGTGTCATACGGCGCAGTGATTTTGCATCAGCTCCTTTAATGTTGCCTTACATCTACAAACATTGTAAGCTGACTCAACTACCAGCACTTCTTGCAGCTTGCCACCTACACACTATTCGACTAAATGACCCAGGACAGTAAGACAATGACTGCATACATTTTTCATCTCCTTCCTTTTATATTTGTTATACAAAATGTTAAGAATTATTAGTTATTTTATTTTATGGAAGTTACTTTTGCACCCTACTTATCCCAATAGACCAGCTCATTGTATACCTTTCAGTAACTGCATTATAAAGCAAGCTTAAACTTACAGGGGAGAAAAGGATGAAATCAGAATTGAGGTTCCGGCATTCACTAACCTTAATCTTTCCATTAAGCCTGATACAGAAAATGTTTTGGAAAATTACAGTCTTCAATAAATGCTGTTCACATTTTGTAGCCAAGGTATAATGGATTTGTGAAATTTTAATTGATAGTTGTCACATCTTTTGTGCAATCAAGAAATGTTCTAATTTATGCTAAATTTGCATATTGCATGCTAATACATGTAAACTTATGCTAATAGTGTTGTTCCCAAGCTAGAAAGGTATTGTAGATGAATTGCATGCAAACCCTTTGCCAAGCTATCGTGGGAGAAAGGAGATGAGAAGTGTTAGTTAAACTTTAAAAAATGAGAAAATTATCAATGTATAAGTTACAGCGAGTGGAACAGCTGATATAGGCTGGAAAAGGCAACAAAATGACTACCTGTATGCAATACAGCTCCACATCATCGCAAAACCCAGTCCATTATCACAACCTTGGGCCAAATAATTTGCAACGCTTTCAGGACATGCAGCTTCATTCATTGCACAATTACTTTAAAGCATGTGGAGGTCAATATTTCAGAAAGGGACTAGGGACCAGCAATCAGAAAGGGGCACGATTGGATCATCAGGTTGAGAGGTTAGTGGTCGGCAGCTCCATGTTTGCTCTGAAAATGGTGACAGGAGTAGCTCTCCTGTCAAAGGACCACAGAGTTACAGGTGGTGGGGGGAGTAAGGGGGAGGGGGGGGTGAGGGTGGGGGGGGCGCAGGCAGAAAAATGGACTTAAGGCTACAATCAGCTCAGCCATGATCTGATTGCATGGGGAAGCAGGCTCAAGGGGGCAAATGGCCTACTCCTGCTCCCCTTTCTTATGTTCCTCCCAGCTCCACATTCTGCCAAAAACATCTTTAAAGAGACTGCTTGTTAGCCACATGTAGAATTGTTTTTTTTTAGAATACAGCCCATGCCTTTAAATTAGACCACTTTCCCCCTCTGCCACTCCTCCCCTCCCCCACTACCCCCACCCCTCCCCTCCCCCACTACCCCCACAATCCCACTTATGTTTTTACCTGAGGGCTGCTGCCAAAACAGGCATCTCTTGTCAGGCAAGCTGCCTGTGGAAGCACGATCAGCTCTCTCCTCAGGCAAGGCCCAAGGGCCAATTTCTACCAATCCTTAGGCCTCTGGCTTCCGAAAAGGCTCCCAGGCTAATTTCTACATCAATGTTCTTTCGGGACTACCCATCAACATCTTAACAGCTCCTCCACCGATGGGCATTACAAATGCTCTGAGCTGTGCACTGTTTGAGGTACAGGAAATATGCCTCACAGTAGTTGAAGGGTTGGATGATTTATTTAAGTGGTCTGACTATCAAAGACATTAAGATGATCATTGCAAAAGGAATGTGAGTTTGTGTGCATAACTGAAAATGTTGGATTAAATTAATAAATGGAAATCAGGCAATAAAGGAGACCTAAAACAATAACCATGTACATAGCAATAGGGCTGGCAGTAAATCAATGATCATAGCATGATACAGTAATTAGGCGAAGCTATTAAAGTACAGCCACTGAATAAAGCTGAATTCTAATTGTGGTCAAGGCACCCAAGGGTAAAGAAGTAGCTCTAGCACCATAACTGAAGGCATTGTGTCGCTTTCCTTGGAAGTGATGAGACCTCGAATTGCTGCAGAATTAAATTGCTTAAAAGCCAGAATGATTCCACACCTACAGCCTTCACTGCCTTTCTCTTGCAGCGGCCTACTCCCTGCCCGTTGGGTATTGTTGCATCGCATGAGATCTGCCCAGTTCACTGCAGTGTGTTGGCGTTTGTGAAGGTGGACAAGGGAATCAGCATTTGTCAGCCTGACAAGAGATGAAGCGGTGTGGGTGAGAGATAGATGGTAAACAGCAGGTGACACATCTTCAGTGGAGGAGCATCCCTCAGCCAGAGTCTTTGCACAGAGGCATGGAAAAAATAGGTGCCTGTCTCTGATATGATCAAACATGACCTCTTTTTAAAATGCGCACATCAAGTTCTGCTTCCTCTTGAGGTTTTGTTTTGTATGTTTTAGATCTTGGATGTTTTGTTGTTTAAGGTTATTAGCTTTCTATTTGTAGGCATTTATAACACTATTATTATGTTCATTATTGATGCGTAAGATTATAAAAATATATTTGAATCCTACCATATGCAAAAGTGTGAATAAAATAATTACATATAATCAGACGTGTATAAAACGAGACTGAGTGTAGAGCTGAGAAGGGAAACAACCAGTTGGTGTGGCCCAGCTAAAAAATCTAACTTTTGAGACAGGCATTGGGCGCAGTAAGATTTGCATTTATTAACGAGGAGCGGGGAAGTTCTCCCCAGTGCCCTGGCCAATACTTATCCCTCAAACAACAATATGGAAATATAGATTATCTGGTCAGTGCCTCATTGCTGCTTTGGGAGTTTGCTTTGAAGAAATTGGTTGCTTTGTTTCCTGCATTACAACAGCCATTCCATTTCAAACATACTTCATCAGCTATAAAGCGCTTTACGAGGTCCAGAGGTCACGAAAGGTGCTACATAAATGCAAGTTCTCCCTTTACAAAAGGAAGCCTCCACTGAGGCACACCGATTGCGGAAATCCACTCTCCAGCCCCACTCTCCGATCAACATCACATTTCAGTGGTTGTGTTGGTGACAAACGCCAATTTGTTTCTCAGATTCATTGTCGCCTGTCACTGAGGGCATCAGTAACATGAGCCGAGCAGGAGTGCGCAGATGCAGGATGCAAATCAACGTGTTTTGGCCGTAGTGCTTATGGGAGGCAGGGTGGCTGAAATCAAATAAACTGTCAAGGCTGTGGACGCAGGGTCCGGCTGATTTTAAAGCAGGGTCTCAATAGCTTACCATGGGGAGCCAATAGCTCCCAACTCTGTTTCACTGCCAGTTCCTGGAACCCCAGGGAGCCTCCAAAGTGCCAATTATTTTTAAACTGTTGGAACTAAGTACGATTACTGACTGTAAACATGTAGCATACATTTGGGGGGGATGGTGACATAGTGGTAATGTCATGGGATTTAGTAATTCAATAGGCCTAGGCTAATGTTTTGAGGACATGGGTTCAAATCTTACCATGGCAGCTGGTGGAATTTGAATTCAATTATTAAATCTGGAATATAAAGCATGTCTCAGTAATGACCTCTTTTTAAAGGGGCCATGAAACTAGCATCGATTGTAGTAAACATCCTTCTTGTTCATTAATTTTCTTTAGGGAAGGAAATCTGCCATCCTTACCCGGTCTGGTCTACATGTGACTCCGGACCCAGAGCAATGTGGTTGACTCTTACCTGCCCCCTGAAAAGACCCAGCAAGCCACTCAGTTCAAGGTCAGTTAGGGATGAGCAACAAATGCTGGCCTTGCCAGCAATACCAGTTACCTCACAGTGTCTGATGCAGCAATGGCCCACCCCACCCCTGCCCCATTCAACCCCCCCACCCCACACCCCCTCCCTGAGGCCTGCACCAACACTTGCTGCCCGACCTATGGGCTGTGAATCCCCAGGCTGTTTATGCAATACAAAATGTATACTGGCCCTCTGACAAGCAATGTGTTCTTCCTCATGTGACACTAGGCTCCTGGACATTCATACTACATGTGTTCCCTCTGGCTCACTCATTAACTTCCCCAAGGTAGATGCCCCTGAGCTGATGCTTATTGGGGACAGGGTTTTGAGGTACTGCAGATGATGCAGGGATGTATCTCTCTTCTTCCAGAAGGACAGCTAAAAGAGAAGTGAAGAATGATTAGAATGGTTTCCTAATGACTGCTATTCCCATGTCTCTTTCAGTGAACAAGTGATATGGTTCACTGAAGAGTAATGCCAGGTAGGAAGGGATTGAAGAGAAGGGAAATATCATCACAAGCCATAGCTGCTGCATGTGCCCTTAGCTCTTCATCTTTGACATCCTCAGTAGTTTTCCTATCCAGGGTAAAGAGTCATTCCTCCTTACAAAGGTTGAGGGGAACGACCATGCCATTGCAGATTCCTCTAGGCTGTTATGGGCTGTCATGTCCTTGAAAAAGAAAGGAAAAAATAAGTGTTCATTGCTCTTTACTACCATGGCCTGCAGTAAAACCCAAATGGCAACAGGCAGCCCATAATAGCTGTAATGATAGGGGCTTGCATGAAACAATTATAGGACATTCAAGACTTTTTATGGGAGGAGGGGGAAGCAAGTAAGGATGTGAGTGAAGGCACACTTGCAAGTGAAAGCTGAGAGTATATAAAGCAGAGTGGATCATGCACAGATTTAGTGTGAGTCACCCATTTTGATACAGAGTAAAGGAGAGGTAAGTGGCAGAGCTATTTAATATGATGCATTCTTAGAAAGTACAGCTCATCTTATCAGATGTGACAAACTTTTCTGATCTTGAATGAACTGTTGCAGTTGGCACTCTCCTGATTCCCTCCTTCCTGAGCAGTTCTCCTGGGGGTCCTGTATTGCACTTTTCCAACAGGACCTCTTTCCTCTGCCTGTCTACCTGATTCTATACTGCGAGGCTGCATCTGGGAAGCAAGGTCTCTCTTTTCTGTAGCTGATCGCACGCAGCTTTCTTGGGAAATTATTTGCTTGACATTATCGATTTGGGTGATGCCTGACCCTCTAAGCTGCTGTCAGCCTTTAAATTCTGCCTCAGTGCACCTAGTCCCAAATCAGAGCTCCAATACCTGGAGCTGTGCTGAACTATTTTAGTGAGATATTTTACCCAAAGATGAGCTTCCAAACTCATATCTGTGTGATCAATAGGGTTGCTGATTTCTTCCTATGTAACATCATCCGATTCCACATCCTCCCTCAGTTCATCTGCTGCTGAAACCCTTATCCATGGCTTTACCTCGAGACTTAACTATTTCAATGTTCTCTTGGTCATTATTCAACTTCCACACTCTATAAATTAGAGATCATCCAAAACCCCGCTGCCCATATTCTAACTCGGACCAAGTCCCATTCATCCAACTCAACACAGCTCAGTGAATTACGTTGGCTCCCGATTAAGCTACACTTCGGTTTTAAAAGTCTCATCCTTATTTTCAAATTCTCCATGGGCTGGACCCTCTCTATCTCAGTAATCTCAGCCTATGACTCTCCAAGACATCCGCACTCCTCCAATTCCAGTCTTCTGTACATCCCTAATTTTAATTATTCCACCATTGGTGACCTTGCCTTCAGAGGAACTCTGAAATTCCCTCCCTCATCCCCTCCACTTCTCTACTTCTCTTTCCTCCTAAACTTACCTCTTTGACCAAGCTTTTGGTCATCTGTCCTAATATCTCCTTATGTGGTTCAGTGTCAAATTTTACTAAATAAGAGTTGGTAGGGTCAATGGTTGTGAAGTTGAGGGGGAAAGATTTATGTCTTACCTATTTCCAGCCAGGTACACATCCAATTGGAAAATTGGGCCTATATTGCTGATATTGGATACTGAATTCATCATTGTTTAATCTTATTGCGGTAAAATAGCGTAAAATCACCTTAAAAGTATCAAAATAGGACAGATTTTCAGTTTTTAGGGTTCCCTAAATCGAAAGGAATTGTGCACAACATACTGGGCCAAATCTTGTAACAAGAACAGCAATAGAAATTTCCTCAGTGAAGCTATATGTAAGAATATAAATTGTTTTACTCTTGCTTTAGACTAATCTCAGTCTGCAAAAATGACTTGCGTCATCGGATCTTGTTTACTGAAGGGAATTCAAAGGATATGTGCTGAAAATAATTTCAATTTACAATTAGGGTAATTCCCATGGTTCACGTTATCTACTTCTTAAATGCATATTGGAGTACTCATTGTAAAAGGAAAACTGAGAAGGCAATATACAATTGTGGTACAAAAGCAAAATGCTGTGACTGCTGGAAATTTGATGAAAGGTCATCGACCTGGAATGTTGGGTGGAATCTTCAGGTCTCAAAAGCAGCGGCAAGCTTGGCGGCAAGTTGATGGTTACAGGTGCAAGGATAATGGTGGAGGTTCAAGGGTGGCAGAGGGAAGAGGAATGGTTATGCTGAGTGGGTCAAGGGTGATGGGGGGAAGTTGGTGGCTGACAGGGGGTGTGTAGAAAGTGGTAGAGTGAGTCTGGAACGTGACGTGCACCATTGTTGTATTCTCTGCTATACAATACTATCGCTCTGAAACGGCAATCTCTGGGAGGAGGGTCTTTTCAGGTGGGTGGAGTTCAAGGTGAGCACAATTGACCGACAACAGGGAATGTCCTAATGTTCATGAGGCAATTGGATGAGAACTATACACAGTTGTGTTCTCCTCTCTATGGTAAAGCCCACAGCAGCAGGTTTGCTCCCTGACTCATAGGTCTCATAACATCGAGATACCAACAAGGAGCTGCCCTTCAGACTGTGTGACTAGACAGCTGCTGCAGTCAGAAGCAGGGATGAAGGGAGTGGGAGGGGTGGATGCCTCCAAGGGGTACAACTGACGGAAGACAGCAAACTCTTGACTCCAAACCTCCATCCCCCTGGGTGAATGGTCTTGGCTGACAAGGGCTCACATGCTAAGTCTTTCCGTGCTGCCAAGGCAATTGTCTCTCTAGAGTCTCTAAATGGTAATGGAGACAAGTTGAATGGTGTCTGAGGGAGGGTTCTTGTACATGGCTGTCATCACTCTGATCAAAGAGCAATATCTCCATGCACAGTTATGTATGAATGAAAAGAACACTCATACAAACATAAGAATTAAGAACAGGAGTAGGCCACTCGGCCCCTCGAGCCTGCTCCGCCATTCAGTAAGGTCATGGCTGATCTGACTGTAACCTCAACTCCACATTCCCACCTACCCCTGATAACCTTTCACCCCCTTGTTTACCAAGAATCTATCTACCTCTGCCTTAAAAATATTGAAAGACTCTGCTTCCACCACCTTTTGAGAAAGAGAATTCCAAAGATACACAACTTTCTGACAGAAAACATTTTTCTTAAATGGGCAGCCCCTTATTTTTAAACCATGACCCCAAGTTCTAGATTCTCCCACAAGAGAAAACATCCATTCCATGTCCACCCTGTTAAGACCCCTCAGGATTTTATATGTTTCAGTCAAGTCACCTCTTACTCTTCTAAACTCCAGCAGATGCAAGCCTAGTCTGTCCAACCTTTCCTTCTAAGACAACTCACCCATTCCAGGTAGTAATCAAGTAAACCTACTTTGAACTGCTTCCAATGCATTTACATCCTTCCTTAAATAAGGAGACCAATACTGTACACTGTACTCCAGATGTGATCTCACCAATGCCCTGTATAACTGAAGCATAACCTCCCTACTTTTGTATTCAATTCCTCTTGCAATAAAGTATGGCATTCTATTAGCTTTCCTAATTATTTGCTGTTCATGCAAACTAACCTTTTGCAATTCAGGAACCCAGGTCCCTCTGCACCTCAGAGCTCTGCAATTTCTCTATGCTTTTTAAAAATTCTTTCTTCCAAAATTGACAATTTTACGTTTTCCCACATTATAGTCCATTTGCCAGATCTTTTCGCAATCACTTAACCTATCTATATGCCTTTGTAGCTTCCTTATGTCCTCTTCACAACTTACTTTCCTACCTATCTTTGTGTTATCAGCAAATTTAGCAACCATATCTTCGACCCTTTCATCCAAGTCATTTATATAAATTATAAAAGGTTGAAGTCCCAACACCAATCCCTGTGGCACACTACTTGTTACATCTTGCCAACCAGAAAAAAGACCCATTTATACTTACTCTCTGTTTCCTGTTAGTTAGCCAATCTTCTATCCATGTCAATATGTTACCCCCTACACCATGAGCTTTTATTTTCTACAATAACCTTTGATGTGGCACCTTATCAAATGTCTTCTGGAAATCTAAGTACAGCACATCCACCAGTTCCCCTTTAACCACAGCACATGTTACTTCTTCAAAGAACACCGATAGATTGGTTGAACATGATTTCCCTCTTACAAAACCATATTGACTCTGCCTGATTACCCTGAATTTATTTAAATGGCCTGCTATAACATCTTTAATAATAGCTTCCCACATTCTCACTATAACAGATGTTAAGCTAACTGGCTGGTAGTTTCCTGCTTTCTGTCTTCCTTCTTTATTGAATAAAGGAATTACATTAGCTATTTTCCAATCTCATGGAACCTTCCCCAAATCCAGGGAATTTTGGAAAATTATAACTAGCGCATTAACTATCCCACTAGCCACTCCTTTTAAGGCCCTAGGATGAATTCCATCTGGACCCGGGGACTTATCAACCCACAGCTTCAACAATTTTCTCAATACCACTTCCCTGGTGTTTGTCATTTTCTTGAGTTTATCCCTTCCTTCGATTCCCTGACTTACAGCTATTTCTGGATGTTTCTTGTATCCTCTATAGTGAAGACCGATGCAAAATACAAGGCCAGAAGATCCCAGCCTCACTTTCTTTTGAACCAATGCTCACTTTGTTAATGCTTTTCTTTTTAAAATATCTATAGAAACTCTTACTAACTATATTTATATTTCTAGCTAGCTTTCTCTTGTACCCTAACTTTCCCCTCCTTTTTAATCTTTGGTTATTCTTTGCTAATTTTTGTATTCTGCCTAATCTCCTGACCTGCCACCTATCCTTTTGCAATGTTTTTTTCTTTAAGTTTGATACTACCTTGAATTTTTTTTAGTTAACCACAGATAGTGGGTTTACCCCTTGGAAGTTTTCTTTCTCTTTGGAATATTCTGTATATTCTGAAATAGCCCTTTAAATGTTTACCATTGCATCTCTAATGACCTATTCCTTAACCTCATTTGCCAGTTCACTTCAGCTAGCTCTGCTTTCATGCCTCATTGTTGCCCTTATTTAAGTTTAAAATACTATTCACATACCCACTTTTCTCTCCCTCAAACTGAATGTAAAATTCAATCATATTATGATCACTGCTACCTAGGGGCACCTTCACTATGTGGTCTTTAATTAATCCTATCTTGTTGCATAATACCAGGTCTAGCATAGCCTGCTTTCTGGTTGGAACCAGAATGCGCTGTTCTAAGAAACTATCCTGAAAACATTCTATTAATTCCTCATCTAGGCTACCTTTGCCTATGTGTAGATTAAAGTCCCCCATGATTATCACCATACCTTTCTGACAAGCTCCTATTATTTCTTCCTTTATATCCCGTCCTACTATGTGGGTGCTGTTAGAAGGTCTGTACACCACACCGACAAGTGAGTTCTTGCCTTTATAATTTCTCATTCCTACCCAAACCGCTTCTAGATCCTGGTTTCCTGAACTTAGGTACTCCCTCTCTATTGTGCTAATACCATCTTTAATTAGCAGAGTCACCCCTCTGCCTTTTCCTAGCTTCCTGCCCTACCTAAATGTAATGTACTCTTCAATATCCACGTCCAAATCTATGTCATTCTGCAGCCATGTCTCTGTAATGGCTATCAGATCATACTGTTCATCTGTTTTGAACATTCATTTGTTTTGAATGCTACATACATTCAGACACAGAGCCTTTAGTTTTGACCTTTTATTATTTTTGTAACCTCTAGCTTTATCTGCTGATTTACTCTTACTGTCATGGTCTATTTATCATTTCCCATATTAATACCTTTCTCTCTGGCTTTGTCTCTACTCTTTGATTTACCGCATCTTCCCAAATTTGATCCCTTGCTCCCAATATTTAGTTTAAAACCCTCTCTACTTCCCTAGTTATGTGGCTTGCTAGAACACTGGTTCCAGCACATTCAGGTATAGACCGTTCCACCAGTACAGCTTCCAATTTCCCCAGTACTGGTGCCGGTGACCCATAAACTGGAATCCACTTCTCCCACACCGTTCATCTCTCTAATCTTATTTACCCTAAGCCAATTTGTATGTGGCTCAGTTAATATTCCATAGATTAGTATCTTTGAGATTCCACTTTCTAATGTAATGCCTAGCTTCTCTTACTCTCTATACAAAATCTCTTTCTTGGCTCTATTTACCTCATTGGTGCCTATATGGACCACAATAGCTGTATCCACCCCTTCCCATGTAAGTTCCACTCCAGTCCTCAGCAGATATCCCAAACCCGCGCACCAGGCAAACAAAACAGTCTTCTGGACTCTTGCTGTCGGCTGCAGAAAACAGTGTCTATTCCCCTGACTAAACTGTTCCCTACCAACACTACATTCCTTTTTGCTCCCACCACTTGAATGGCTTCCTGTACCGTGGTGCCATGGCCAGTCTGCTCATCCACGCTGCAGAACTCACTTTCATCCACACAGGTTCCAAGCAGCTCGAACCTGTTTGACAATTGAAAGCCTGAAGCTCCTCCACTACTGCCTGTTCAATCCCTTTACCTGTCTCATTCACGGTCACACCCTCCTGTCCCTCACCGCTGACCAAAACAGACAGCCCTATTCTAAGAAGTGTGACCAACTTCTGGTACAAAATGTCTAGGTATTTCTCCCCCTCCCTGATGTTGTGCAGTGTCTGCAGTTCAGGTTCCAGGTCAATAATCCTGATCCAGAATTCCTTTAGCTGCTTACACTTTCTGCAGAAATGTTGGTTCTGGATTGTATTGGCATCCAGGACAATCCACGTTCCACAGCTGTAACACAACACCTGTCCTGCCATTTTTACTTGTTATTTAGTTAATTGAATTTCAATACTTTCTTAATTAACTTAGAATAATTCCTATTATTCTATAAGTTACTGTCCTTTTTAAATGCTAAATGCTAATTGGCTTACCAGTTACTAGCCAACCAGCTCCTTCCACTGCATCAAAGAAAGAAAGGAATAGAAAAAAAGCAACTCCTCTCCCCTCACTGAACTCCACACTCACCAAACCTGTATCAGCTCACTCTGCTTGTAATCTGCACTCTCTGTTCCTCCCGGAGGTCCTTCACCTGGAAGGAGTGGGGTGGGGATGCCATGTCTAGACAGAAGCAACTCAAGACTGGGCAACCTTGAGGCTCTGTGGGTTATCAACAGCAGCAGAATAGTACTCAACCACAATCTGTAACCTCATGGCCGGGCATGTCCCACACTCTACCAAGCCATGGGATCAACCCTGTTTCAATGCACAGTGCAAGAGGCCACGCCAGGAGCAGCACCAGACATATCTAAAAATGAGGTGTCAACCTGGTGAAGCTACAATATAGGACTACTTGCATGCCAAACAGCATAAGCAGCAAGTGATAGACAGAGCTAAGTGACTCTACAATCAACGGATCAGATCTAAGCTCTGCAGTCCTGCCACATCCTATTGTGAATGGTGGTGGACAATTAAACAACTCACTGGAGGAGGAGGCTCTACAAATATCCCCATCCTCAATGATGAGGGAACCCAGTACATCAGTGCAAAAGATAAGCTGAAACATTCGCAACAATCTTCAGCCAGAATTGTCGAGCGATTGATCTAATCAGCCTCCTCCAGAGGTCCCCAGCATCACAGATGCCAGTCTGCAGCCAATTCAATTCACTTCATTTAATACCAATAAATGGCTGAAGACACTGGGTACTGCAAAGGCTATGGGTGCTGACAATATTCAAGCAATAATACTGAAGACTTGTGCTCCAGAGGTTGCTGTGCTCCTCGCCAAGCTGTTCCAGTATAGCTACAACACTGGCATCTACCCAGCAATGTGGAAAATTGCCCAAATATGTCCTGTACAGAAAAAGCAGGACAAATCCAACCCGGCCAATTACGGCACCATCAGTCTACCCTTGATCATCAGTAAAGTGATGGTGGTGGTCATCAGCAATGCTACAGCCTTGGTTCAAACATGGACAAAAGAGCTGAACTCCAGAGGTGAGGTGAGAGTGACTGCTCTTGACATAAAGGCAGCATTTGACTGAATATGGCATCAAGGAGCCCTAGCAAAACTGGTATCAATAGGAATGGGGGGAAACTCTCCACCGGTTGGAGTCTTACCTAGCACAGAGAAAGATAGCCATGGTTGTTGGCGGTCAATCATCTCAGTCCCAGGGCATCACTACAGGAGGTCCTCAGGATAGTATCCTAGGCCCAACCATCTTCAGCTGCTTCACCAATGACCTCCCTTCCATCATAAGGTCAGAAGTGGGGATGTTCGCTGATGATTGCACAATGTTCAGCACCATTCGCGACTCCTCAGATACTGAAACAGTCCATAGCCAAATGCAGCAAGACCTGGACAATATCCAGGCTTGGGCTGACAAGCAGCAAGTAACATTTGTGCCACACAAGTGACAGGCAATGGCCATCTCCAACAAGAGAGAATCTAATGATTGCCCCTTGATATTAAATTGCATTTCCATTGCTGAATCCCCCATTATCAACATCCTCGGAGTTACCATGGACCAGAAACTGAACCCCTGAACTGGACTAGCCATATAAATGCTGTGGTTGCAAAAGCAGATCAGAGGTTAGGAATCCTGTGGTGAGTAACTCATCTCCTGACTCCCCAAAGCCTACCCACCATCTACAAGGCACAAGTCAGGAGTGTGATGGAATATTCTCCATTTGCCTGGATGAGTGCAGCTCCAACACTCAAGAAGCTTGACACCATCCAGGATAAAGCAGCCCGCTTGATTGGCACCCCATCCGCAAACATTCACTCCCTCCACCACTGATGAACAGTGGCAGCACTGTGTGTACCATCTACAAGATGCACTGCAGAAACACACCAAGGCTCCTTAGACAGCACCTTCCAAACCCACAACCACTACCATCTAGAAGGACAAGGGCAGCAGATGCATGGGAACACCACCACCTGCAAATTCCCCTCCAAGCAGCTCACCATCCTGACTTGGTGCAGCAACATCATTGTTGCTGGGTCAACACCCTGGAACTCTCTCCCTAATAGCCCTGTGGGTGTACCTAAACTACATGGACTGCAGCGGGTCAAGAAGGCAGCTCACCACCACCTTCCCGATCCCCACTCACTTATAGTAAACACATATCCCTTGACATCTTTATCATACCAAAAAGTTTCAAGGCTACTTTGGAGTCCACTCACTGAGAGTGCCTCGCCCGCACTGTGGGTTGTTGAGTTGCAACCACTCCGGACCCTCCAATTGCCGAGACTCCTACAAGCCTCAGTCCTAGATGGCCTTATTAGTGCAAGACTGTGATCTGTCATTGTGGACATGCCAGCCAAGGTAAACATCCTTCCTGCCTGGACCCTGCAGAGCCTATAAGAGCTGCTGATGCTTTGCTTGGAAAGGCTCACAGTCCTCGGCATGGTCCAGCGCACAACCAATTCTACTCTCTCTCACCTCATGGACTAAGACTCTGGTCCTTCAATGAAGTCCAATGCACTTTGGTTGCAAGCCCTTTATGCGACCCTTGATAAGGAGATGAGCAGGCCAAACAAATCTCCATGTGAGGTCTGACAAAAGGATTCAGTCAACTGCGCACATACCCCTTCATACCCTCAAATCCCTCTTGCAGTCAAGACTAACTTGCCTCCTTATTTGCTGCTGCCACCTGCATAGCTCAAAATGACAAATCACCAAGTAAGGCCATTGATGATTGGATGTGCCCACCACAGCTTTCTGCAGACATGTAGGGAAGACAGTGTAGAATGTCACGCTCTCAGCCCTGAAACCGCATCTACAGTGTTCCTTGCCACTCACACAGCAGATTTAACTCTGCCTCAGCATTCGTGGCATCCGCCACATCTCACATCAGGACAACAACAACAAGAGGTGCAATGATCTCGCTGAACATAGTTTCAGAGGTCAGAACAGTGGGTGATGGTAGAGGGATTTTTCTGTGACTGGAAGTCTGTTTCTGATGGGGTTATGCACAGCTCGGTGCTGGGGCCCTTGTTGTTAGTGGTGTACATAGTTGATGTGGACTTAAATGTAGGGGGTATGATCAAGAAGTTCAGCGATGACACGAAAATTGGTAGGGTGGTAAATAGTGAGATGGATAGCTGTAAACTGCAGGAAGATATCAATGGACTGGTCAGGTGGGCAGAGCAGTGGCAAATGGAATTCAGCCCAGAAAAGTGTGACGGGTAATGCACTTGGGGAGGGCTAATAAGGCAAGGGATTACACTGTGAATGGTAGGACCCTGGAAAGTACTGAAGATCAGAGGGACCTTAGTGTGCATATCCATAGATCCCTGAAGGTAACAGGGCTGGTTGATGGGATACTTGCCTTTATTAGCCGAGGCATAGAATATAAGAATAGGGAGGTTATGTTGGAACTGTATAAAACGCTGGTTAGGCCACAACTGGAATACTGCATGTAGTTTTGGTCACCACACTATAGGAAGGATGTGAATGCACTGGAGAGGGTGCAGAGGAGATTTACCAGGATGCTGCCTGGGCTGAAGGGTCTGAGCTATGAGGAAAGATTGGATAGGCTGGTGTTGTTTTCCTTGGAGCAGGGAAGGTTGAGAGGAGACCTAATAGAGGTGTATAAGATTATGAGTGACATAGATAGGGTGCATAGGAAGGCACTCCTTCCATTAGTGGTGGGGGGGGCGGGTCAATAATCAGGGAGCATAGATTTAAGGTAAGAGGTAGAAAGCTAAGAGGGGAGTTGAGGAGAAATTTTTTTTCACCCAGAGGGTGGTGGGAGTCTGGAACTCACTGCCTGATAGGGTGGTTGAGTCAGAAACTCTCGTAACATTTAAGAAGTCTTTAGATATTCATTTGCATTGCAATAGCCTCCAGGGTTATGGGCCAAGTGCTGGAAAATGGGATTAGTATAGTCAGATCTTTGCTGACCAACATGGGCACGATTGGCTGAATGGCCTCCTTCTGTGCTGTAAACGTCAAGAGTCAATGATTAGCTTGGTGATCCACAAATAATGGCTTGCAAGAGGAGTGGCCAGACAGCACGCTCACATCTGGATGGCCAGTGCTTAATTATTCACACGTGGAATTATTGAGTAATGTGAGAGAAGTGAGTCTATACAGGTTCATTATCGGACGCTGATGGGGTTCCAAATTCCGCACCCTTAAATGCCCATGACCACTGAAGCAACTAGCAGCAAGATGAAATCCAGGAAACTTCCAAACAGTGCAAGTGAAGATATATTTACCTAAAGTATATACAATGGTTGTACACCTGTGCCAGCTGAGTACCTTCAAACGTCTTTACCTTTCTTTTCCCATTACTATGTCTAGGTGCAGCCCTGACATCCACAGCTGGGGTGGAGGCAGCCTACTGACTGCTATGCCCTGTTGACCGTGATGACTTTGGCGGGTGTTTGGGGGAGATAAAGGGATACAGTAATGGTCAAGGGATTTGACTTAAAATATCCCAGCATGCAAAACCACAATTACTAAGTAGTTAACATTTAAAGTTCAGGCTGAGACAGAGAGAATGCTGAACCTTGCACATTCTTAGGGCTTGTGAGCATTAGCAAGGCCATATTAGACGAAGAAGAATGTAAGTATGATAGAGAATGGCAATAACATAGGTTAAGTGTGCTCTTCCACAGATAGGGGAAGAACAGATGGTCCCAGCTTCGATAGGAAGGCAGGTCTCTGCCTGGGTGCAGGTGGGGCCAGATGATGCATGTACCTTTGTACCAGAGACTTGTCTGCTTAATGTAAACCTATATGTTGACAAGATCGAAATCTGGGAACTGTTCATGTACATGACCAATAATGTATAAATATGATGAACACTTGTAGTTTGGCAGAGTACAGTCTCTAATTGCATTGAGATGGTGCCCTCCTTGCAATTGCTCGAATAAACGATCGTAACCTGTACCTGAGTCTCCTGTGGTCCGTTCATCAAAGATACCACAACCATTTGGTGCTGCGAGCAGGGTACTTGGACCGGATCCTTGGGACAGCTCTGCAAACTGGGTGAGTATATTTATTTACCTCCCGTAGTTAGTGCAGCAAGCCTACCCGAGAACGGTCCAGTCAAGTATCAAAGAATCAAGAGGAGGACTCAGGACAGGAGATAGGAGGCACCAGGTGGAGCCGTGCAGGTGGTCTAGAGGGGCCAAAGCTGCGCAGACCATTACCCAGTTGAGAGAAGGCGGAGCCGTGCTGGCGTGGTTAAGGGTTTGAAATATAACCTTAGCCGAAGCCGCGCAGGGAGGCCAGACCCCTGTGAAACTGCACATACATGCCTCAGATAACTAAGTTGTTAGGACTGTGCGAACGTATCGCAGAGAGATAGATGAAAGAATAGGAACCGAATGCCGTCAGGGAAACAGAGTAGTGCTATGGAATTAGACTGGGGAACCGTGGACTCCTTTACGAGGTTAATAACAGAACAAGAGTCAAAATTAATCACTAAAATGCAGAAAGAGGGGTGGAATCCACAGGGAACCACGGAGAACAAAAAAGGTGGTGGTTAGAGCAAAAAAAAAGATAAGGAAAAGAAAGGGATGATGGTTATTATCACACTGTACCTACAGTTGTGCAGAAGGGTTAATAATAAATTCCAGTCGATTAGAGAGAGAGAGACAAAGTCAGATCGAGGACAGATCAGAAGAGTGGTGGCAGCAGCAGCCTGCAGTGACACTGATCAAGAGGGGGAAAACTCCGAGGGAGAAACCTATGAAGGAGCTGAGGCAGTTCCGCCCTCGTATGAACCAACCGTCCCACTGTGCCCGTTGAATCCCATGGCCCCTCTGGCAATAACCGTTAGGAAAAGTAAAGTCAGGAAAGGCGAATTGAAACCCGAAGGGAGAAAGGGGGCTGAGGAATAGGAGGAGGATGAAGAGACTGAGAGGGTTACGGAGAAAGTTAAACACGTACCATTCAGCCCGGGGAAGGAACAGGTTTTGTTTAAAGAACTGCTGACACTTAAAATTCAGCATAGCAACCCAGATTTTTGGACCAAACTGTGGGAAATGCAAGTTTCCATGCAATGCACCCCCTTGATACTCACATACTAGTGAAGGCTAAATGCCCAGGGGATATTTCGGGAGAATTACCCCTGCAGTCTAGGAGTGGAGACTGAGCGAAACCTGAGGACATCCCAGATCGGGAGCAGATGACAGACCTGCACAGGGAGTTTGAGAGGGCAGTCAAGGAAGCCTTGGGGGGGGGGAGGGAGAAACAAATTGGGGGCGTATAATGTCCCGTGAGGGATGACAAGATTTTCCTGAAAATGTGGAAGGATGATTGGGACCCGAAAGGTCCGCTACTGAATTTTCTGTAATTTAAAAAAATGAATTGATCTAAGTTACAAGAGCTGCTTGTGCTGGAGACAGAGAGAGAGAGAGAGAGAAAAGGGGCGTACCTCTAGGGGAGTTAATAAGCACAGAGACAGGCAGGGGAAATGTGAGCTGTCGTCAGTTTGATTGTCCCAGAAGGTGGAGCCTTCAAGATCCCTTTATTTCCCCCACTGCTATTTGAAGTTTCATTTAGAATATGAGTTTTAAGTCATTAAGTTAAGGATGCAGGAATATAAATACATACTTCTAAATGTTTGTTTGTTTGTGTGCAAGAAAGCATTCGTAAATTAACTGACCTTTGTACCACCCCCTTTGCAGACTAGCATCACCAGCTTCCAAGCTGAATGGGACTGATACACACGAGTTACATTAACTCATACAAGTTAGTATCCTAAAATTCTGAGGGAAAAATTACCTGAAGTTCAAGAGATTCTAGGAAAACCAAAAGACATAAACACAAGGCCTAGGTGGTTCCAATGGATAAAAAGGAGTTTCTTATGAAGAGATGAATTAAATATGAAAGGAAATCTGCATCCCAACAGTCTACTGGAGGCGAAGGGGTCACCGACAGAGGGGAGGTGGAGTGGCAGGGTACCTTTGGAGTGACCTAGGCTGAAGCCCCCTGGCTGCCTGGCTGGTGCTCCTCCTCCCTGTGGTGCCCAATAGCACTTCGCTGACTCAATGAGGAGAAGGGGCACTTGGAGGGAGGTGGAGTGCAGCTCCGAATGCATATCCATCAGGAACCGGGAGTTCTGCTGGACATGGGACTCCAAGGTGGCCACCACCCTTTCCATGGAGGCCGCCAAGCGTTTGCACGCTGGAGCCACAAGGGCAGACAGAACATGAATGGACTCCCCCAGCTTTCGGCCCCGTCAGCGCATGGCCTCTGGCATCTCTGCCAGATGTTCCCCTGCCTATCACTGTATCTTCAACGTGCCTCTTAGGACTGAGTCCAGAGGCTTGTCGCCTGCTTGGGGGTCAGCAGGGGCCTTGGCTCCAGCAGTCCTCTGAGTCAGAGACCTCGGCTGTCCCTTCCCCCCCCAGCTGTGGACCCATGTCAGTGATGTGCTCATCAGATTGTGACCCCGAGCCTAATGTAGAACGTGCACCCACCGAGGTGAATGTATCTGCGCAGGTTGAGGGTGCAGGTGAACACTGTGATGGTGGTTATGACTCCAGGCAAGGTCCCCCAAATTGTTAACTTCTCAAATGGGAGCCCAATTTTGTTATGCTCCTGGGTGAGGAGGAATGAGCTGGTTCCCCTTCTTTATTCAACCCCCTCGCAACAAGGTTAATTTAAAAGGGATTCCCTTCTCCTGTAGATACCTTTTCCCAGTCCAAAGGTATTTTTTTTTGAAGGAGCCAATTTAACCAGGCTTTCTTGAGCCAAAGGAAGAGTAAGTTTATTAGTTGTGAAAAATAATAAAAATGCAACACACATACACACAGATCAGAAATGAGAAGTTAAGAGTCCAAATAAAAGCTACAAAAGAAATACGAATCAGTCCTCGGTTTGTCTGTGAGACGTAGATGGTGAAATTCTGCAGCCGTTAAGTTGGGTGATTCTGGTAAACGCTGACTTTGGCAGTTTAGCAGTAGGTTTGGCGGCACCAGGTTCCACATGATAGCTGAATAAGTTTTCTTATTTCCATTTTGATAGTGGCTTCCACTAAAGCCTCGCCTCTAGCAACAGAGAGAGAGAGACTTCGCCTGCAACCCAGGGGTGACCGGTTGGTCTTCTACTTGCTGTCGCACACACGGCACACCAGCAACACTCTGCACTGCTGAGCAGTTGGCTCTTAAACCCATTTTTCTCTGTGTGTTCCAGAGAACCATGTCGTGCGTCCAGCTTTTGTTTTCTTTGATCTCCGGCCATTTTACGCATTCTGAGATATGAATCAACAGGAGATGGGTTTTAGATGAGTGCTGAGATGTGGTTATCAGTCTTTTCTCTCTGCAACAACAGGAGATGAAAGTTAAATCATCTGTATCTTTCCTATCTCCCTTTCAAATGACTCTGCTTGAAGAAGGCCATGGCACCTTTAAGGTGCGACACTCCATGTTCTCTCAGGGCAGGTCTGTCAATATAAACTACATAGGAATTTTTTCACAAAGCTGTCACTTTACATTATGAGCCATCTTTTGCTCAGTGTCCTTGCTTGTATTTCTTTAAAAGCACACATTTTTTTTATGAACTAAATTTATTGTGTAAACTTTACAGCAACTGAAACATGAAAAGAAAACAGTGATGGTGTTTTGAGATTGGGCACACCATATTCTGCATGCAACATGTTCTTTATTTAAGAGACTTCATAATTTTTTTGAGGTCAAGTAACATTCAAGTAGCAATTAACCTGGTGGCCAAAGCATTTGACGTCCACCACATACGTGGAGGTGAATGTGATAGACAGACTGTCCACCAAAAACACACATGTCTTCTTTAAGAAGTTCAATACGCCCATAAGTAATTCACGGCTGCAATCCCACCACCCACCAACACCCCCGCCCCCCCACCACCCCTGAGCATTTTGTGTTCTTATTACAATTGTGGTAGTTGTTCACATTTTGGCCACCAGAGGACAGTGTAGAAAATCATTCCTTTAATACAAATTTACTAATTTTTTTTAGCTCCAATGTGCAATGTTATAATAACAATTTCAGCCTTAAATTTGTCCTGTTCCTTTCCATTTGCATTTTTTCACCTGTTATTTACCATTAAGTGCACTCTTTTTAATGTGTGCTTGTCCAATTGAATGGCAAAACACAAAAAACTAACCTGGCATTGCCAGTTTATTATGCGACACATTCAACCCAGAGAAAACTAGGCAGCATTACCTCAGGATAGTAATAGAGGGAATAAAGAGAAGTTCCAGTTAGTGAGAGAAGGCTATTGCTACAGCGAGTCTGTTCAATGAATGAAGGCAAAAGATTGAATAGGCTGGGACTCTTTTCTTTAGAGAAGCAAAGATCGAGGAGTGACTTAACAGAGGTTTAAGATTATGTAAGGTTTTGTAAGGGTCGATGTACATACAGTGTTTCTACTCATAGGGGAGACCAAAACTATGGGCCTTAAGTATAAGATGGTCATGTATAAACTAATAGGGAATTCAGGAGAAATTTCTTTACCCGGAAAGTGGTTAGAATGTGGAACTCGTCACCACAAGCATTCGTACATTCAGTGGGAAGCCAGATAGACACATGAGGGAGAAAGAAATAGAAGGATTTAGGATGACAGTGGCATAGTGGTAATGTCACTGGACTATCAGTACAGGACTCCGTATCCAGGAAATTCAGGACCGGACGCGTGCCAGATTTGGGGATTTTACGAGTTTTGGGTCCTAAGCCTAGTTTGTACTAAAAAAATACATAAAATGGAGTGTGAAAAATAAAGAATAGAAGGGTTTTATTCAAATTGCTACCCAGGGAGCCAGCTTCGAATGAAGCCAGTTTTTGGGTCCTTCTGGATTTGGGACACTGGTTAAGGGGTCCGGTGCCTGTAGTAATCCAGAGGCCCAGGCTAATGCTCTGGTGATATGGGTTCAAATCCCACCACCCCAGCTGGTGGAATTTAATTTAATTTACTAAATTTGGAACAGAACGCTATGCTTGGTAATGGTGACCACGACAACTATGATTGTTGTAAAAACCCATCCGGTTTACCAGTGTCCTTTAGGGAAGGAAGTCTGTCATCCTTACCTGGTCTGGACCAGATGTGACTCCAGACCAACAGCAATTTGAGTGACTCTTACCTGCCTTCTGAAATGGTCTGGCAAGCCACACATTCAAGGTAATTAGGGATGAGCATTAAATGCAGGCCTTGCCAGTGATGTCCACATCCCATGAAAGAGTAAAGGAAAAAAATTTGATTGGGCTGGATGAGGTAGGGCAAGGAGAAGCTCATGTGCGGTATAAGCCTTGGACAAATTGGGCATGGACAAGATGGGCTGAATGGCCCGTTTCTGTGCTGTACATTTCCTTAGAGAAAAGAAGTCTGAGAGGAGGTTTGATAGAGGTATTCAAAATCATGGTGGGTCTGGATAAGGTATATAGGGGGAAACTGTTCCCGCTTATAAAAGGATTGCGAATGAGAGGACACAAAACAAAAGCCATTAGTGCGAGAAGCAAAAGTGATATGAGGAGAAACTTTTTTTACACAGCGAGTGGTTAGGGTTTGGAATGCACTGCCTGATAGCGTACATACAAACATATGAACATACGAATTAGGAACAGGAGTAGGTCACTCGGTTCCCCCCAAGCCTGCTCCACCATTCAATAAGATCATAGCTGATCTAATTTTAACCTCAGGCCCACATTCCTGCCTCCTCTGAGAACCTTTTATCCACCCCCCGCCCTTGCTTATCCAGAATCTCTCTACCTCTGCCTTAAAGATATTGAAGGAATCTGCCTCAGCCCCCTTATGAGAAATAGAATTCCAAAGCCTCACAACCCTCGGAGAGAAAGAAAATTTCCTAATATCTGCCCTAAATGGGCGACCCCATATTTTGAAACAGTGACCCCGAACTCTAGATTCTCCCACGAAGAAACATCCTCTCCACATCCACGCTGTCCAATCCCCTCAGGATCTCATATGTTTCAATCAAGCTGCCTCTTACTCTCCTACAGACCTAGCCTGTATAGCCTTTCGTCATAAGACAACCCAACCATTCCAGGTACTAATCTGGTAAACATTCTCTGAACTGCTTCTAATGCATTTACATCATTCCTTAAATAAGGAGACCAATACTGTACACCAGATGTGGTCTGTATAACTGAAGCATAACCTCCCAACATTTGTATTCAATTCCCCTTGCAATAAACAATAACATTCTATTCGCTTTGCTAATTACTTGCTGCACCTGCATACTAACCTTTTACAATTTGTGCAGTAGGACACCCAGATCCTGCTGCATCCCAGAGCTCTGCAATCTCTCACTGTTTAGATAATATGCCTCTTTTTTTATTTGTCCTGCCAAAATGGACAACCTCACATTTTCCCACATTATATTCTATTTGCCAGATCATTGCCCACTTACCTAAACTATCTATTACCTTTTGTAGCCCCCTTATATCCTCTTCACAACTTACTTTCCTACCTATCTTTGTGTCGTAAGCAAATTAAGCAACCATACCGTCGGTGTCTTCATCCAAAGCAATTATATAAATTGTAAAGAGTTGAGGCCCCAGTGGGACTCCACTCGTCACATCTTGCCAACCAGAAAATGAGCCATTTATGCCCACTCTCTGTTTCCTATTAGCTAACTAATCTTCTATCCATGCCAATATGTAACCCTCTACACTGTGAGCTTTTACTTTCCGTAATAACCTTGGATGAGGCACCTTATCAAATGCCTTCTGAAAATCTAAGTACAGTACGTCCACTGGTTCCCCTGTATCTACAGCACCTGTTATTTCCTAAAAGAACTCCAGTAAATTGGTTGAACACGATTCCTCTTTCACAAAACCATGTTGGCTCTGCCTGATTATCTTGGATTTATTTAATTGCCCTGTAATAACATCTTTAATAATAGCTCCTAACATTTTCCCCATGACAGATGTTAAGCTAACTGGCCTATTGTTTCCTGCTTTCTGTCTCCCTCCCTTTTTGAATAAAGGAGTTACATTAGCTATTTTCCAATGGAAATATGGTGGAGGAAGCATTCAATAGGGAATTAAACTGTTATCTCAAAAGGAAGAACATGCAAGGTTATGGGGTGAAGGCGAGGGAATGGAACTAGGCGAGCTGCTCATTCAGAGCGCCGGTGCAGGCAAGGTGGGTCAAATGGCCTTCTTCTGCGCTGCAACAATTCTGTGATTTTTGTGACATTCTTTGTGGTTGTCGCAGTGTAAAAATGATGACTGGCTGAAGGCTGGGATGAAATAACTAAAAGAAGTGAGGGGCAAAAAAAAAAAGATATTGCTCACTTTAATTTGAAGCTTTTTTATTTAAAAAAAACCTCAATACCAGAGTGGTGATATGTCTAGCCTTCCCACATCTGGAAACACATGAGGCAGACAAAGCACACACGCGTATGCCTGTTTTCATAGCTCATGTTTCCTGGAATAGGTGACTAGCCCGAAGACTATGGGGCACTACTTCACATCAAGCATGGCTGATCAGGAGTCCCTCCTTCTCTTACCATCTGCTGTAGGCATATGGAAGGATTTACAAGTTCACAATTAAACCATCTGGGCCACATTATAAGCACACATTCTGCGGTCATCAAGTGCTGGAGTGGAATTTGAACCTAGAGCTTCTAGTGTCAGAGGCAAGGAATCTACCAACTGTGCCACACTACCTACTTTTTAACTCTGGAGAGAGGTAAAATTAACAAGAATCAAAGTTATAAGGGCAATGGTTTTTTCCAACATGGAATGAAAACTCCAAGACGTCTTTGGAACTTTGTTTAGGACAGAATCCTGGTGGAAGCAGATTCCATTCCAATTTCTGCTCCCAACATGGATCCCTGTTCACTTGGAAAAAGAAGGCTGAGGGGTGATCTAACAGAGGTCTTTAAAATTATGACAGGTTTTGATGGAGTGGAAACAGGGAGAATGTTTCCACTTCTGGGGAAGGACATAACTAATGGTCATCAACATAAGATAAGTCACCAAAAAAGTCCAATAGGGAATTAAGAAGAAACTTCTTTGCCCAAAGGGTGGTGAGACTCTACCACACGGAGTGGTTGAAGCAGACAATTTGGATGCATTTAAGGCGAATCTGAGCATTCATTTGAGAGAGGGGGGATTAGAGGGTTACAATGATAAATTTAGAAAAGATGGGAGGAGGCTCCAGTGGAATGTAAATACATCCATGGACTGGTTGAGCTGAATGCCCTCTTTCTGCAGTGTATATCCTATGTAATCTTACATAAATCCTTTTATCCCTCCCCAGTGAAGGAATTTTGGTGCCTGAATCATAAACTATTCACTGATGTGGAAAATTAAAAGATTCACAACGATTTAGTGGTGGCTGTTTCTCTGTGGTTCAGGAAATAAATTATGGTGGAAAGAGTGCTAACACCACAGGGCTCTGCGTTCCTTATTCCATTCCCCAACTAAAACACACCCGCCTACAAAAAAGCCACTGCACCACAGCCATTTCATACTTGGCGGGCTATTAATTGGTTCAGGCCAAGATTTCCACCCCCATCTGGGCAGGAAGTCCCGCCAATCCGATTGGCTGGCAGCTCTGAAGTCCAAACAGTGTCAGGTTCCAGTGGTGGCCACTGATGGGACTACAGGCAATTCCCGAAGAAGAGGAGGTTACAGAGGCCGGATTGAAGGTAAGTCCAGATCGGCTGGGCCTGGCTGGAAGACCCCTGTGAGGGGGTGTGGTTTGGGTTTGAAAGCCCAGTGGGGAGGGTTAAAAAGGGGAGGGGGTGAGTATGGGGGTGCCTCCAATGGACACAGGAGATGCCCAAAAGAGGTCCCCACCCTTGCACAACACCAGCCTGCTTAGCTAAAGCTATCGGGCTACCCACTTGACATAGGCCTCCCCTTGCTGTGGGTAAAATAACAGCAGAATGGGATGAGGAACTTAAGTGGCCATTAAATTGCCACTTAAGGGCCTCAATAGGACAAAGGACAGATGGGCTGCCCAATGCTTCCACCACCCACCATAAAATGGGAGACAGTTTGGGGGTAGGAGGGAAGGTGGCGGGAAGGCCACACGCTACATTTTACAAACCCCCCCACCTTCAAACATGCTGGCAGGGTGGGTGGTGCAGTGGTGGGGCGGTTGGGGGGGGGTGGGGGGGGTGTGGAGAGAGGGGCATAAAATCCAGCCCCTCTTTAACATAGCTGGAAGATTTCTCAGAGGAAGAGAAGGCAACAGCGAGACAGGGTAGGGTGAGGCTATGGAAGCATTTTAGCATAAGGATGAGAATTTTAAATGTTGCCAGATTGGGAGTCAATGTAGGTCAGTGTGCACCAGGATGGTGAATGAACAGGGCTCAATGCAGAAGAAAGAGTCACCATCTTAAAATAAGAGCTAAGTGATGCAGGATAGAAGTCACGAACTACTTTTTAACAGAAAGGGTGAGGTAAATCTCAAATATGCTCCAATTTTCAAGACTGAGATCAACGGTATCAAGGAACATGGATCAAAGGCAGGGAAACTGAGTTGAGGTGTATGGTCTAATTGGATGGCTGACTGGAATTTAACCCCCTATAAATCACTTGGGTTATTTGTTATATGAAAGGTACTTTATTAATGGACGTTGTTATGATTGTTGTAATTGAGGTGATGCCATTGGTTCACTATATGTTTATGAACATTTTTATAAACAGCATTAGAAATAGTCCTGGGGAGTTTGGCTTTCATTCCTCCTAGTGGGTTACCATTATACTGCTTTCTACTGTGTTAAGAACACTGGACTTGTTAAGACAGTTAAGCTTTAAGCTGTCTCCTTTAACTCAAGGTAAAACGGAGTGGTTGGGAGAGGGGGATGTGACCTCTATGAAATCTGCCTGGAGACAAACCCACGTAACCTGCTTGATATGGAGACACAAACTCAAACTGAAATTTATTGAAAGTTTGGTGCAAGTTTTAACAACGGGACACAAAGGATGAAGCAGCTGGACCTGTTGTGCACAAACTCAAAGAGAGGTTTGAGGAAGAAAATCCACAACAGGTACTGCTATGCCAGTTTTTGGGTTGACCACCAAGCAGAATGCTGTTGAGAATGGATTTTCAGTTCAAAGAACCAAGACTTGTGGAGGATTAAAGACCAAGGAATCGCCAGAGGGAGCCTTGCTACTGGAAGTCCATTCAATTATACTCAGAAGATTGAGTGAAGGGACATTGTTTAAAAGTACACTGAAGATTCACCTTGCTGGGGAAGGGAGAAGAGGTCCTGTTAAAGCCAGAGGAGCTTGGGACTTTATATACAAAACTACATTTCTGCTGAGATTTCAGTGTAATGTATAAACATGGTGTGGGGTTGTTGGTTATGTTAGAATTTAATGGGGAATAGCTTTTCTGTAGTTTAGTGCATGGGATTCCTACTAAGTAATGTTTAGTCGATGTTGATTTTAGTTTTTGTTACAGTAAAAGTCTTGTCATACAATTCTTTGTGTTGGTCACTGGGAAATTCATTGTTCTGAATTCCATGGAGTGGTAATCAGAGTCGGAATGCCACTCTGCTCCTAGTTTCTTATCTTAAAATCCAACTGTTCCTTTCTTGCCTGACCTTCCGACTCAGGCAGGGCAAGAACTGTCTAGTGCAGTGGATGCCCAAGACCTTGTGCTGAGGGCTGGAGAGCCAGAGGGAAGGAAGCCACGCCCCCTTTATCACAGCAATCGCTGCCGTGGAGCAGGTAAGTTTAAAGGCCAAGGCACTTTGAGAAGCCATTGAGAAGGTAGGTTTGCAAGCTAAATGGGTAGGATTGGGGTGTGGGAGGATGCTGATGCAGGGTTTGGTTAGTCGAGGAGGATCGGTTAGTTGGGGGGGAGTAGTTTGGTGGGTGGGTCAGTCAGTCAGGAGGGGTGGGGGCCGCGGGGTTGGGTGGTCATGGGGGTAGGGGTCAGGTGGTCAGTCAGGGGATGAATGTTGGCGGTCAGTGGAGGGGTGGGGGTCCAATGGTCAGTGGGGGGGGGTGGGGATCGGGTGGTCACTGAGAGGATGGCAGTCAGGTGGTCAGTTGGGGGGGGGGGGGTTGGGTGGTCGGTGGGAGGGGTCGCGTTGTCAATGGGGTGTGGGGCACAGATGGTCAATGAGTGGGATTTGGGGGCTCAGGGGAGTGCCATGGGGCGTCAAGTGGTCCCTTCAGGGCTTAAGGAGGCGGGGGGAATCCCCTGGGATTGGGGGTAGTTGTTGGAGAAAGGCAGTCTTGTTGGGGGGGTTGGGGTGGTCAGTTCGGTGGTGGGAGTCCCGTGGGGGGTCATGAGCGGCATTCAGTGGTGGGATGAGGAGCTTGGGGACGAGTCTCATGGTGGGTATTAGTGGGGTGGGGGGGGGGGTGCAGGGTGTTCAGTACTATAGTTACCCAGGATTTAGAAGTGGTTTTAATTCTTCTAACTTTTCCTGGGTAACTATTCTGGTGAGACAGTCAATATCATCCAAAGTTTGCAATTTATATACTTTTGGATGGCTCACATTGCAGGGCAATTACCCAATGGAAGTTTGAACTTCCTGGGCAATTGCTGTACAATCCTTACCTGGGGACTTCTGGGGAGTGGTGGGTTTTCCCAGAGCATCTTTGGAGTGCCCCCCAGTTACAATGCTCCAGAATCCGGAATTTACAAGCCCATGTCTATTTTTAAACGTTATTGGTCTCTCCAGGGATTGTAACAAATGTTTTTCTTGGAATTATGCTTTTGTATACACGCGCAGTCAGTTGGTAGTACAGATCTGAATATTGCTGAAAAGAAATGTTTTCAAAGCTTTTCATTTGGACAAATGCAAGAATTCCAAATTTCATATAATCACAATTTATGCTACAGGAGAAAAGGATGCTGATTGGCTGGCAAGTCGACTGATTGGCTGAGGCGTTGCCATGGCAAAAGCAATGGGGACCTATAGGCTTTCCAGTCTCCCACGTAATTCAAAAAAGGCACAAGGCTTGAAACTTGGCTTTTGTTCTGATGAGTGCAAGACAAAAAGTTTCATCTACGTGCCTATCTTTTAAGCAAAATTCAAATTATGCTTTTGATAAAGCATTTAATACTCATATTGATTTGGCTAGCTGGGTTGCCATGTTAAATTGAACTTTTGGTATATGAACTTGATTTAACAACTTTTCAGAAAGTATAGATCTAAAATATTTGTCTGATTTATACAGATTATGACATATATCTCAATTCTTCTCACAATAATATTGCAGTTGCACTTAATACCGAATAAAGATTTTACTGTCTTCTGCCAATGTTTGTATCCTGGTCAAGAATCACTCAATTAGAATTTGATTTATCTCTGATAAGTTGATGAGAGGATATTTTTACATATTGGGACATGAAATGGAGGGAGGTTTCATTGTCTTTTTGGTACTAGATCTTTCTCATCTACCGGTGCATTCCGACTTGATCATGAAAGTAGGGTTTTAAGACAGTACCTGTAGTTGAAAAGGATGTGACCTTCTTCAGTGCAAGATATAATCTACTTTGAAGAAGCTTAGTTGATGTCTTGGATCTTTTGACTGGTAGATGAGATGCAGTCAAAGGTAGGAACTTTCTGACTGAGACCTTTCCAGTTTGGCCTGCCACATTGCCAAACTTTGCACTTGATATTCTTTTCAAGGGCCCTTTGTTTTCAATATGTCTTATTCCGTGATGCAAATTAATCAAAGGACTTCTTGTACTGAATGACAAAAATGTACAGATATAGAAGTGTGCCAAACATTCATCTTCATCCAGTCATAGTTAAAGAAGTTAAATATCCCATTAACCTGCCAAGTCTCGCTTACTTTCATCTAACCCATTTCTGCTTAAGGTACTGAAAAAAAATAAACACACTCCTATTCATTTGTAACCTATCTCATTGGAATTGTCTGACATCGGTAACTGTGCTGAGAGACTAGAATCCTTGGCTTCTCTTTCAAAAGCTGCATTGTTACTTGGCCATTTTAAGATGTCCTATGCTCTCATTTTTTTCTCTGGAAATTTCCAAATTCATATTGACTCATCTTGCACCTCTACTAATGGCTAATATTTAATGCTCCAAACTTCATTCATTTGGCTCAGTCAATACATGGTTGCAAATAATTTATTGCGTGTATAAGCAGACCTCGCATGGCTCATGGCAAGTCAGGTGGATATGTTTTGTAATGGCATACACAAAATCCCATTGCTGCAAATGCTTGGGGGGGAGATTGCCGTTGGAAAGGGATGTTTGCAGGTTGCAGATGATTCCAAATTTCCATTGGGGAACTCAGCATGATGTAAATTCCTCTGTCGCTCTTTTTCTACTTTTGACACTTTGAAGCGTGACATCTTAGATGTGACAGACCATGCTAGATACAAGTAGACAAGTACAAGAAACAAGCTAGACAAGTACATTACCTGAAATCCGCTGTCCGAAAACTGGAATTGTCCAAAAACCAGACATTTCCCCCCCACCAGGAAACCTGGGCGCTGTTCCCAGAACAGTGATTCATCCATTTGTTCGTTCATTCATTCTTCCCATTCATTCGTTATCCCATTACATACATACTTCCAAGCATCAGCCTCCAAAATAAGAATGGTTTCAATGACTCCCATGGCCATTATAATTTTGTGTAATTGGAACGAAAATACAGGATATTGCATGGGCCCTAAAATTTAACAGCATTTGTATAATAAGTTCAAATACGTAACTGCTTATCACACAAGCACTGAAGTCCAGTGTCTTTCTTCTGTCAGGCTGTGTTGTGTTCTAGTTCACAAACTCGGAGCTGAGTCCACTGCAGCTCTTTAACATCCGCCTCCCCTCTGGCCCTCCCTATTTCCTGGACACAAAGCTGCCTGTTCTACCGACGGATGATCCAAAATCAGGGAAAAAATGAGATCTGGCACAAACTCAGTCCAGAAGTTGCTGGATTTTGGACATCGAGCCTGTAGCTAGATATAAAAAAAAGTTGAGCAGCCAAAATTAGGAAACAAAATAAATCAAACTTTTTTTTATAGACATTAGACCCTTCCTCGCCCACATACAGACACAGTGGGTGGAATTTAACCCACGAGGCGGGGTCCCAGTGGTGGAAGCATACGTACTTTCCGCTTGTGCGAACGGGATTCACTATTAATTTCAAAAGGCGGGCAGTGGCCACATGGGGCACGAACGATGATCCGGCGGGGGCCGGCAAGTGATCGAGGCTCTCTCATTTCCTAATTTTGGCCGTTCAACCTTTGGCAGGGAACAGGTCAGCTGGAGGACAAAATTTGCAGAGTTGGAAAGATATCATCCCCTCTGGAAGCCTTCATCCCTCTTTGCACTTTAAATCTTCTATCCCCTCAATTCATTTTCTTTATTATTCATTCATGGCATGTGGGCATCACTGGCTAGAGAAGGCCAATTAGGGATGGGCAATAAGTGTTGGCCTAGCCCCCCCACCAGAGCACCACCCCCCCCCCCCCACCCATCACTCACACCCTACTCCTGCAGTTCAATCACTTCCTGGGGCAGAATTTTCCCCTCCATTGGGGGAGGAAGTTCAGGGGCAGGCACACCTGTGATCGGCACCCCCGATCGGGGACGCGCCGCCATTTTACGTGCGTGGGCCAATTAAGGCCTGCCCAGCTTGACGTCTACCAGGAAGTGCTATGTGCTCCCTATGCTGGAGGGGGGGGGGAGGTTGGAGGGATTCCCTAAGCCGTGAGTGCACTCTTTCGCGCCTGTGCACGAAGAAGCACACTCATCTCCCTGAGGCTAAGTGCAGCCTCATGGAGATCGGCGCCAAATTCAAAAATGTTTAAAACAGAGGATTAAAATTTCCCTGACGTATCCCCTCATGCGTCACATGAGTTGGGACATGTCCATCGCTATTAGTTAAACTTTTATTAAATTTTTAAAAACCTACATGAAACCTCATCCCGCCCGCGGATGAGGTTTCACACTTTCTCTGAAGCCCGCTAGGGCTCCTTGCCTGCCCACCAACTTTAAGGTTGGATTGCCAGGTCCTTTAACTACTGCAATTACTTTTTAAATGGCCTCAATAGGCCGTTGACAGGTTGGCGGATGCACAGCTGATTCGGCTGTGCCTCCGCCGACCTGAAAATTGCAAACGACACGGGGTGACGTTGGGAGTTCTGCTCAACGTCATCCTGCATCGGTGTGCAGGTCCTTCCCCATCGCACACCGACTGGGAAATCCTGCCCCTGGGAACCCTCATCATTCCCAACCCCACTTCAGTCCAATAACCCCCTGCCCCCCCCTCCCACATTACCCTCCCCCAACCCTGCTTATCCTTGCCACTACCAATAGTCCAAGTCTGTGAACATTCCTCTGAACCACCCCTTCCCTCGGTGTTCAGCAAAGGCAACCACTCACCTATGATCTGAATGGAACACCTCGCCTGATGCACGACACCTTTAACCAGATGTAAATCAGGTGGCACCAGTTTCCCATTCACTGCTGACTTAACCTTGAAGGTCTGACTTAATATGGAGAAGTTGTAACTTAATGAGTAGTTGTGAAATGCAAATATAGGGAAAAGATGTCCCTGCCACTGGACACCGTGAGTCCCAACCAGCTGTTGAAATGCTGCTTAACTAATCCCTTAAACTCAACCTGTTGCTGAGAAGTCAAGATTTCAGCTCCCACCTGGTTAAATCAGCCCGTCCACCAAAGTTTCCTCTCCTGGTGGCCCCATTAAACTCTCCCCAACTTTTCTTTCTGCATTGGCTCTGGAAAGAACTTTCCCCTAGACACATACTGCACCTTTAAACTCCTATCAGCCCACCATTTTCTGTGATACTTCTGCAGCCATCGACTTTCTCAATATCTATCTCACCTCCACCTTTGATGGTCTTGCTCTTAAGGGTGAGCCTTCACACTCTCCCATCCCCAGTTATGACAAGTGTCGTTGCATTCTCAAGTTCATGAAGAGGCACAAACTCGAACAAATCTGGTGCACAATTGGCTCAGTCATCCATCATCAGGCCTAGACAATGTCAAGCAATACCAAACCTCCTTTGCCAAAGGGGTCCACTGCAGAGCAAAGCTAACTCCCCTGACTAATTTTCTCTATGACCAAACATCACTTCTTCCCTTCCACCTCCACCATCATACCTAAAAATAAATGTGAGAAGCTCATGGGCTTCTTTGTCACTGAGATTAAGATCATCCATCTAATTGTCCCTGCTGATTCCACACACCTCATCACAACTGTTTTCAGAAAGTCAAACCGCTTCCCCCAGGCCAGTCCTGAACTGACATTTTCTCTCCATCTTTCCTCATGTTCTCTTTGAGTTCATTTTTTTCCTACCTACCTGCTGCACCCATGACCCAATTCCCTTTAAAGTGACGAATGCCCAGTTTCCCTTACAGGATTTTGACACAAGAGGCGAGTTACTCTCCCCCAACCTTTGAAAAAATTCAGCCATTACACCCTCCTCAAAAAAACCCGTGGCAGAATTTTACAGAGCTCCACTAATGAGTTTTCAGGTAGGAGGTGCTGCTGTCTAAGGAAGAGGTTCAGAGGCATAGAGTAACTATTTATTGTAGAGCATAACTATGCACAGATATACAAGACAGTAAGTAGGCTTCTTCAGTCCAAGCCATTCAGACTACTACTAGTCATGTGACTCCCTTTACATCATCATGTGGGTGGCACTGTTTCTTCAGTCCCACATTAACCCTTTCAGTCCTGACTACTCTATTACTACTGCCGTGAAGGTGGGGCGGGGGGGGGGGGGGGAACCTGAAAAGTTTCCCACATAGCCTTTCCACTTTCTACCTACTGGCCCCTGACCTGTCTGAAATTTGACCAGTGGGTAGGGGGGATGGGGCGGCAGCGAGGTGCAGGTGAGGCCTAGGCTGGGCTACCTGCCCTCACCCCAGTTGAGACCCTTAAGTGGCAGGAGGAGATCATGGCTGGTGGGTGGGTGGGGGCAGGGTAAGGCCTGGCAGGTTAGCCTGCTTAGGCAGGAAAGAGAGAACATCTCCCTTAGGGGCCCTTCTTTTTCATAATCGGGAACCCCCCCCCCCCCGTCCCAAATTCTGCCCCCACCCCGCCAGGTGCTCCCTCCTCCGTCTGGCCTTTCCAATTAAATCCCCTTGACCACCCCGCTCCTCCCCCCTACCCACCAACCCTGGAGCCTCCCCTCTTATCCTCATCACGATAACCCCAACACGTCCTGGTACTTAGAATCTGGGCATTGCCAGACAATTAGGTGGAGGTGGGCTTCCTCATGAGTGAGGGGGCGGAAGTCCCACCTAGAGCCATCCACCGAGTGTTAAATGGCTGCGGGGTTGCGGATTCGGTGGGGTGCATTCCCTGCCGTCTGCTGACATTGTCGGTCCTGGGCTCCACCACCCAAAAAAATCCTGCCTCGAGCGTGGTCTCTTCTGCCCTTCCAAAATATCTTTATTTGCAAAGTGCCGATTTTGTTGTTATTTAAGCAATAAGTAAGACGTAATGTATTATGTTGTTTTAGCAGTAGTTTAGAAGGAGCAATGGCGAATCATGTTGCCCATTATATCTGTCCTGTCTTTTGGAAAAGGTCAGCAGGTCTGACAGCATCTGTGGAGAGAGAAACAGAGGTAGTGTTTCAGTTCAGTGACCTTTCGTCAAAAGTACATCCAACTGCATAGGCCTGAGCTCAAATCCTAGGCTGACACTCAAGGGCAGTTGTGAGGCACTATTAGAGGGGCCACCTTTCAGATGAGATATTAAACTGAGGCCCAGACCGGATTTAACGGAGTCCGCCAGAGTGGACTAAGTGGCAGGTGAGCCCTCACAATCGTACCGGAGATCACGTGTCCTATTCCCGCCGTAGGGAAAACTGACCCCCATTTATTCAGCAGCGGGAATGGGCCAATGCAAGGAACCCACCTGCTAACTAATTAGGCTAATTAGCAAGCCACTTAAAGGCCATTATCCCTGAGCCCACCAGATTTAATGGTGGCGCAGAGATTCTCCCGAACTCGTGCCAGTTTCCTGTGACCTTCTGAAGGCCAGTCTGTTGGGTTTGCCAGCAGGGGCCCCTCTTTCAAAAGCATCTAGTGCCCGAGGGACCCGGCATCGGGAAGGGGAGTGCCTGGCGGAGCCACCTCCTGCCCTTTCATTTGACCTCCCCTTACCGCGACCCCAACCCGCCCACAACTGTCTCCGGTGATCCATCAATGATCTCTGATGAAGGCCTCACTGAATTATCGGCAACAGCCACTGCTCCCAAAGGCGCTGTCTGTGATGTTGAGTTGCTGGCTTCTGATCGGCCGACAGCTCCCAGGGGCAAGATTTTTGACCGACTGAGGACTAAATTCTGTGGGAGATCTGTCATTCTCGACCAGTGGGCTGAACCTGCATCACGTACAATAAATTTCACTCCCCTGTCTGCCTTTTGGTGGATGTAATTGATCTGACAACACTATTTTGAAGAAGAGCAGAGGTGTTCCTCCAGGTGACCTGGCCAATATTGACCCCTCAACCAATATAACTAAAACAAATGATCTGGTCATGGTCACACTGCTGTTTGTGGTAGCTTGCTGTGTCCAAATTAGCTGCCACATTTCCTGCATTTGCTTCAAAAGTACTTCATTAGCTGTAAAGGGCTTTGGGATATCCTGGGGCCTTGAAAGGGATTAAATAAAAATGCAAATCTTTCTTCTATTTTGTTCTTAAAATTACCATGTGTATGGAGGTGGAGGTGATAATAGGAGAGATTTATTAGCATATATGAAAAGCCATGAGCCATCTTTTCCCCTCCAGAATAGAGTTCAGTTTCTACCAATATTAATAATACAACAATGCTCCCAACGTCCTGGGAATTAAATTACACGGCTAACAACGCTTTTTATTTGTTAAGATCAAGAACAGTATACATTATTTGCAATTGTTTCACAGCAATGAATGTGATATGGGGATCTGGGTGTCAGCTTTCACCAGGTGGCAGCATTCTTCCCTGTTAAGTCAGTTACTTGTTTAGCCTCACATAGGTTTGTATGCCAGTTCACAGCAACTTAATCAGGAGACATGCCAATGCATTGAAAAAATTTGTAATGGTTCCAGGGATGAGGAACTTTAGTTGCGTGAATAGACTGGAGAAGCTGGGGCTACTTTCCTTCGATAATCGGAGGTTTGATAGGTGTTCAACATCATGAGGGGTCTTGACTTGAGTATGCAGGGAGAAACTGTTCCCATGGACGGAAGAGTCGAGAAACAGACAACACTGATTGAAGGTAATTGGCGGAAGAAACAATGGCCACACAAGGAAAAGCTTTTATATGCGGCGGGGGCAGGGTCGAGGGGCTGAATGGCCTACTCCTGCTCCTAGATCTTATGAACATTTAGGATCTGGAACACACTGCTTGAGAGGGTGTGGTGGAGGCAGATTCAATCCAGGCTTTCGAAAGGGAACTAGATAATTATCTGAAAAGAAAAAAAATATGCAGGACTATGGGGGGGGGGGAGGGGGGGGGGGAGGGGGAAGGTCCTTGCAAAGCGCCAGCACAGGCAGGACAGGCCGAACGGCCACCTTTTTAACCAGTCAGTGAAAAAGCAAACTACTTTGGTCATAAAAACAAAAAAAAACTGCGGATGCTGGAAATCCAAAACAAAAACGGAATTACCTGGAAAAACTCAGCAGGTCTGGCAGCGTCGGCGGAGGAGAAAAGAGTTGACGTTTCGAGTCCTCATGGCCCTTCGACAGAACTGTAACATGAGGACTCGAAACGTCAACTCTTTTCTCCTCCGCCGATGCTGCCAGACCTGCTGAAAATATTTTGGTCGCTGGAAATCTGAAGTAAGAGCAGCAGCAGCAGCAATTGCTGGAATTCAGGTTAGGCAGCACCCCTGCGGAGAGGGGGAGAGAGAGAGAGAGAGAGAGAGAGAGAAGCAGAGGTTGAGGTCGATGAATATTTAGTCAGTTAAAAGCAAAAAGGGATCAAAGGAAATGGGGAGAAAGCGGGAGCAGGCTATTGAGTTGGATGATCAGCCATGATCATAATGAATGGCGGGGGTGGGGGGGGGGGGAGGGTAGGCTCGAAGGGCCGAATGGCCTACTCCTGCTCCTATTTCCTATGTTTCCACTTGGTTCGTCGAGATTTTTTTTTTTTGTCCGTGTCCTTTCTTTCAGCAACACCACAAATCTCATCTGTGAAAGAGACGGAGTTAATGCTTCGCGCGTCCACAGTTGACTCTTCCTCGGGGCCGCCTGCTTCCCTTCTCTCCCACTCGGCAGCCTTACCTGCGGCACATGCCCGCCGGAGACAAACCTGGGCGGGAGCCTCCGCCTTGCGCCTGCGCGCTGCCGCCTCAATCGGAGTCGGGGACACCCAGGTGACGGTTTTTTTTTGTTGGGGGGAGGCCGGGGGGGGGGGGGAAAAAATCTGTTCGCTGCGCCTGCGCACTGCCGGAGGGGTCTGCATCACAAGGGTGGGGGGGGGGGGGGGGGGGGGGGAAAATCAAGGCGCCGCGCCTGCGTAGTATCAAGGAAATAGGGCGGGCGGATTTTTTTTTTTCGCTCCGTCTTCCGTCCTGTTTGTTCGTCGTGGAAAGGAGAGAGGAAACAGGGTGGTGAGGGGAATAAACGTATTGTGTGTCGTTTGTGCATAAATACGGTGAGTGAGGCTGCCGGTTAAGATATTGCGATGGAAATTAAGGAAGGGAGGTTTATTTTTATTTTAAAAAAGTAACTTAAATGCTTATATTTAGCGAAGCCAGGACGACAACCCCGCCCAGCCTCGCTTTGTGAAGTAATTTTTTTTTTGGCGCTGAGAGGCGCTCGTTTGTTAACGGTTCCTGCGCCCTGAGGTGCGTTGTAGGAAAACGATCAGGAGGCGAGCGAGGGTGAATGTTTAAAGTCGTCGTTGAACGTTAAAAGTCGCCAGTGTCCGGTGATGTTTTTTTTTTTCTTCTGAAATGGCGGCGAGGTGGTAAAATGGCGGCGGCGGCTGCGGGGGCGGGTGGCAGCAGCTCCTTGAGGGCTCGGGGAAAGGGGGTGGGGAAGGGTGGAGAGGGGGCTGCCCCCAGCTCCTTGAGGGCTCGGGGAAAGGGGGTGTGGGGGGGGGGGGTGTGGGGAAGGGGTGGAGAAGGGGCTGCCCCCAGCTCCTTGAGGGCTCGGGAGAGGGAGGGTGGAGGAGGGGCTGCCCCCAGCTCCTTGAGGGCTCGGGAGAGGGAGGGTGGAGGAGGGGCTGCCCCCAGCTCCTTGAGGGCTCGGGAGAGGGAGGGTGGAGGAGGGGCTGCCACCAGCTCCTTGAGGGCTCGGGAGAGGGAGGGTGGAGGAGGGGCTGCCCCCAGCTCCTTGAGGGCTCGGGAGAGGGAGGGTGGAGGAGGGGCTGCCCCCAGCTCCTTGAGGGCTCGGGAGAGGGAGGGTGGAGGAGGGGCTGCCCCCAGCTCCTTGAGGGCTCGGGAGAGGGAGGGTGGAGGAGGGGCTGCCCCCAGCTCCTTGAGGGCTCGGGAGAGGGAGGGTGGAGGAGGGGCTGCCCCCAGCTCCTTGAGGGCTCGGGAGAGGGAGGGTGGAGGAGGGGCTGCCACCAGCTCCTTGAGGGCTCGGGAGAGGGAGGGTGGAGGAGGGGCTGCCCCCAGCTCCTTGAGGGCTCGGGAGAGGGAGGGTGGAGGAGGGGCTGCCACCAGCTCCTTGAGGGCTCGGGAGAGGGAGGGTGGAGGAGGGGCTGCCACCAGCTCCTTGAGGGCTCGGGAGAGGGAGGGTGGAGGAGGGGCTGCCACCAGCTCCTTGAGGGCTCGGGAGAGGGAGGGTGGAGGAGGGGCTGCCCCCAGCTCCTTGAGGGCTCGGGAGAGGGAGGGTGGAGGAGGGGCTGCCCCCAGCTCCTTGAGGGCTCGGGAGAGGGAGGGTGGAGGAGGGGCTGCCCCCAGCTCCTTGAGGGCTCGGGAGAGGGAGGGTGGAGGAGGGGCTGCCACCAGCTCCTTGAGGGCTCGGGAGAGGGAGGGTGGAGGAGGGGCTGCCACCAGCTCCTTGAGGGCTCGGGAGAGGGAGGGTGGAGGAGGGGCTGCCACCAGCTCCTTGAGGGCTCGGGAGAGGGAGGGTGGAGGAGGGGCTGCCCCCAGCTCCTTGAGGGCTCGGGAGGGGGAGGGTGGAGGAGGGGCTGCCCCCAGCTCCTTGAGGGCTCGGGAGAGGGAGGGTGGAGGAGGGGCTGCCCCCAGCTCCTTGAGGGCTGGGGAGAGGGAGGGTGGAGGAGGGGCTGCCCCCAGCTCCTTGAGGGCTCGGGAGAGGGAGGGTGGAGGAGGGGCTGCCCCCAGCTCCTTGAGGGCTCGGGAGAGGGAGGGTGGAGGAGGGGCTGCCCCCAGCTCCTTGAGGGCTCGGGAGAGGGAGGGTGGAGGAGGGGCTGCCCCCAGCTCCTTGAGGGCTCGGGAGAGGGAGGGTGGAGGAGGGGCTGCCACCAGCTCCTTGAGGGCTCGGGAGAGGGAGGGTGGAGGAGGGGCTGCCACCAGCTCCTTGAGGGCTCGGGAGAGGGAGGGTGGAGGAGGGGCTGCCACCAGCTCCTTGAGGGCTCGGGAGAGGGAGGGTGGAGGAGGGGCTGCCCCCAGCTCCTTGAGGGCTCGGGAGAGGGAGGGTGGAGGAGGGGCTGCCACCAGCTCCTTGAGGGCTCGGGAGAGGGAGGGTGGAGGAGGGGCTGCCCCCAGCTCCTTGAGGGCTCGGGAGAGGGAGGGTGGAGGAGGGGCTGCCCCCAGCTCCTTGAGGGCTCGGGAGAGGGAGGGTGGAGGAGGGGCTGCCCCCAGCTCCTTGAGGGCTCGGGAGAGGGAGGGTGGAGGAGGGGCTGCCACCAGCTCCTTGAGGGCTCGGGAGAGGGAGGGTGGAGGAGGGGCTGCCACCAGCTCCTTGAGGGCTCGGGAGAGGGAGGGTGGAGGAGGGGCTGCCACCAGCTCCTTGAGGGCTCGGGAGAGGGAGGGTGGAGGAGGGGCTGCCACCAGCTCCTTGAGGGCTCGGGAGAGGGAGGGTGGAGGAGGGGCTGCCACCAGCTCCTTGAGGGCTCGGGAGAGGGAGGGTGGAGGAGGGGCTGCCCCCAGCTCCTTGAGGGCTCGGGAGAGGGAGGGTGGAGGAGGGGCTGCCCCCAGCTCCTTGAGGGCTCGGGAGAGGGAGGGTGGAGGAGGGGCTGCCCCCAGCTCCTTGAGGGCTCGGGAGAGGGAGGGTGGAGGAGGGGCTGCCCCCAGCTCCTTGAGGGCTCGGGAGAGGGAGGGTGGAGGAGGGGCTGCCCCCAGCTCCTTGAGGGCTCGGGAGAGGGAGGGTGGAGGAGGGGCTGCCCCCAGCTCCTTGAGGGCTCGGGAGAGGGAGGGTGGAGGAGGGGCTGCCACCAGCTCCTTGAGGGCTCGGGAGAGGGAGGGTGGAGGAGGGGCTGCCCCCAGCTCCTTGAGGGCTCGGGAGAGGGAGGGTGGAGGAGGGGCTGCCCCCAGCTCCTTGAGGGCTGGGGAGAGGGAGGGTGGAGGAGGGGCTGCCCCCAGCTCCTTGAGGGCTCGGGAGAGGGAGGGTGGAGGAGGGGCTGCCCCCAGCTCCTTGAGGGCTCGGGAGAGGGAGGGTGGAGGAGGGGCTGCCCCCAGCTCCTTGAGGGCTCGGGAGAGGGAGGGTGGAGGAGGGGCTGCCCCCAGCTCCTTGAGGGCTCGGGAGAGGGAGGGTGGAGGAGGGGCTGCCCCCAGCTCCTTGAGGGCTCGGGAGAGGGAGGGTGGAGGAGGGGCTGCCACCAGCTCCTTGAGGGCTCGGGAGAGGGAGGGTGGAGGAGGGGCTGCCACCAGCTCCTTGAGGGCTCGGGAGAGGGAGGGTGGAGGAGGGGCTGCCACCAGCTCCTTGAGGGCTCGGGAGAGGGAGGGTGGAGGAGGGGCTGCCCCCAGCTCCTTGAGGGCTCGGGAGGGGGAGGGTGGAGGAGGGGCTGCCCCCAGCTCCTTGAGGGCTCGGGAGAGGGAGGGTGGAGGAGGGGCTGCCCCCAGCTCCTTGAGGGCTCGGGAGGGGGAGGGTGGAGGAGGGGCTGCCCCCAGCTCCTTGAGGGCTCGGGAGAGGGAGGGTGGAGGAGGGGCTGCCCCCAGCTCCTTGAGGGCTCGGGAGAGGGAGGGTGGAGGAGGGGCTGCCACCAGCTCCTTGAGGGCTCGGGAGAGGGAGGGTGGAGGAGGGGCTGCCACCAGCTCCTTGAGGACTCGGGGAAGGGGGTGGGGAAGGGCTGCTGCCAGCCTCTTGAGGGCTCAGGGGCTGCCACCAGCTTCTTGAGGACTCAGGGAAGGGGTTAGGGAAGGGTGGAGAGGGGCTGCTGCCAGCCTCTTGAGGACTCAGGAGAGGGAGGGTGGAGAAGTGGCTGCCACCAGCTCCTTGAGGGAGAGGGAGGGTGGAGGAGGGGCTGTCACCAGCCTCTTGAGGGCTCAGGAGGGCAGGCAGGGGCTGCCACCACCTTCTTGAGGACTCGGGGAAGGGGGTGGAGAAGGGCTGCCGCCAGCCTCTTGAGGGCTCAGGAGAGGGAGGGTGGACAGGGGCTGCTGCCAGCCTCTTGAGGGCTCGGGAGAGGGAGGGTGAAGAGGGGCTGCCACCAGCTCCTTGAGGACTCTGGGTGGAAAGGGTTAAGAGTGGAGGGGGAAAGGCGTAAGAGTGGAGGGATGGAGAGAGGGGGTGCCTCCAACTCTTTGAGGATCCAGGGGCAGGGGGGGGGGCAGGGCAGCCGCCTCCATCTTTTGTGTCGTAGTTGGAATTAAAACTGGTTCATTCTGCCTTTTTTCTCCCCTTCCTCTTGCACAATAATGCATCCCGTGCCCTCTCTCAGAACAGTGAAACATCTTTTGTCATTTGAAGTTTTGGCTCGGTGGCATTTAAACTCGCTTAACTAATCCATGTTTAGATTATATATAAGAGCTACACAATGTCTCTGCTCCTTTTATTAACTGTTCACATCCTTAGTCTGAGGGAAGTACATACATAACTTTGAATCTAAACACTTTCATAAGTACAATATCAAAGCGTGCAATATTAATTCTCCCTGCTCTTCTGACAGACCATTGTTTTAATTTTAACGGAGGAAAATTGTTTAAGTATAGCAATGTTTCCCTTTAATATTTTCAGAAACTTTCCAGACGTTCGTTTTTAAGAAAAATGAGGGTTATTCCATCTGATCTTCGATCCTGCCCAAACTACATTTAAAACATCGAAAACTCATGAAATCTGTAAACTTAATATTAAATCTAAATATTTTAATTAAACTGCCTCCTCCTAAAAACATCTTCATTTTAATTTATTTTAAATCTTTTATGTCATTTAAATATTTGGGGTGTGAAAATGAGAACTGGCTTGCAGGTCAGGTTGTTTTAATATTGCCCACTGAGGCATATATGAACTGTCTTCATTTCCTCATTCTTTAGGAAAATTCTCATCTCTTAAATGCCGTTGTACAGTGTAGCTAAGTACAAAAGTTGCCTTTTCTGTAGCCATACCAAATGCATTATTAAATGGCATGTGTTTAAAAATTGAATTAGGCCTCCCAAATAAATCACTATTTGCAAGAGTAGGAAGCATGTATTTATAATTTTATAGAAGAAAAATACTGCAGCTGCTGGAAAAACTCAGTGGGTCTGACAGCATCTGTGGAGAGAATTTTTCCAGCAATTTTTGTTTTTGTAGCTATAATTTTAATCCTTATCCAGAATTTATCTGCAAAACTTAAATGTAAGCGTGATGTGGCTTTTCTGCTGTTTCCTTTCTTTAAAAAGAACATGCTCCAATTAAGTAGGCAGGATCAGGAAGTAGTTTTTTTAATTTTGCATAGGTTCTCCCTCGCAAAATACAATTCAATCATTGCAGTATTTTTCGTTGAGATTGTAAATGTATTATTTTCTTAAGTGGTCTGTGTATCTCCCAGAAAACACCATGTCTGATGAAGGAAAGCTTTTTGTTGGTGGACTCAACTTTGATACAGATGAGCAATCACTGGAGCAACTGTTTTCTAAGTACGGAGAGGTTCGTGATGGTAAGGTGCTAATATGTACAGTATGTTCATTTGAAACAATTTTAATGTGGCCATTCCTTTACTAAGAAAAAGAATTGCAGGCCTGTGCCAAATATCCTTTTGTCACTGGTTGATAGCATTTGGTGTATTAGCTAAAATAATGTGCTGAACGAGATGACAACCAGGAAAGGAGACTGTCAGAATTGGCTGGTATTTGCTTGGAATGCAGAAGGACTGAAAAGATTGAACATATTGAGGCAGCAATATACTACCAGCATTTTTAAATGAGATGGTGACTACTTCAGTTTTTGTGGAAAAACTTAACACCCTCAAGTTGGAGAACTCACGTACCGAAGCTGGTTATTTTGGATTAATACCCAACGGCTATAATTCTCACCAGATTCTCTGTTGATATTCTTTCCTGAATAAAAAGGTTTGAGTCCGAGCCCCACTCTTAGCACACAAGTTTAGGTTCACACCCAATTGAAGATACTCCCCTTCCTACCTTTAACATGTTTCTTTAAACAAGTGTACTAGGTCAGGCCAAGGAGAACAAGTTAGGTGTGTTTTAATGCCTACTTTAAAAGAAAAAAAATTCCCCTTGTGTGCTATTTGCAGATGTTCGAAGCCCAAGAAATGTCTAGAATACTCCTAGCCTGCATTCTTCAATCAGGACTGAAAAATAATGATTTGTTATTTATACTGTGTTTATTTCTACATTGTTTATACTGTGATGTCAATCTAGGGTGCTTTGTCGGTGGGGGGTGTTGAGAAGAAAAGAGAGAATGAATAAATGATATCTGCAATTGCTGAGCCATAATGAACATTAGGAGAGGTGACTGAAATCATGTTTGAAAAGATAACCTTCACAAAGCCTTTTTTTTTGAAGTGCAGGCAAAAGGGTTTAGGCAAGGAAGAGATGATTCAAGATGGTTGAGGTTTCTCTAAGTATTGGGATGAAGGGATGTGAAGGATATGAACATTTGAACTGTTCAAATGAGGCACTGAAGAGTATGAGGGAAGTAGGTTGGGATGAGCCCCTGGAAGATTGTGAGGTATGTTTCAAATTTAATGCGTTGTGGCACAGACTGCCAAAATTCGGTTTATGAGGTTGGTTAATGGGTAAGTAGGTTTTAGTGTGGGACAGCATATGGGCAGTTGCATTTTCAGCAACTTGAAATTTGTGGTGGATGGCATGTTGAAAGAGAGGACAAGGAAGAAATTACAAAGGTAGCGTGGTGGGTGACATTAGAAATCGAATTATAGGATGTGGGAAGCATAGCTGTGGCTCAGGCATGGTACGAAGATTTTTAGATGTGGTTTGGCTTGAGCAAATGGTCAGGGTAGTGAATCAAATCTGGTTAACTACTGACAAATCTTGTGCTCCGATTGAAGGCTAGCAGGCTTCCTTGTTACAGAAAATGGTTCCTGGTATGATCAGTCCTCAAGTCAACCAATCTTGTCTAGGCCGCATTCCTTTTAAGTTGTGTATTTTTTTTTAAAAATACAACTCCACAATAATAACCGATCAATAAATATTATATGCAAGATGCTTAATTTGAAAATTTAAATATATTTTTAACTTGAGCACTTCATCTGATGCTGTTTTCTTTTCTCCTTACCCAATTTCAGTCCTTGTGATCAAAGACAAAGACACACACAAATCCAGAGGATTCGGTTTTGTTACTTTTGAAAACCCTGATGATGCAAGAGATGCCTTGGCCATGAATGGAAAGGTATATATTTCTAGATGAGTGTCTTTTAAAGGTTAAATGGTAGGCATTACGTCAGATATTTTAAACTGTCTATCTGGAATATACTCAAAATAATGAAAGTGTTTTATACCATAAAACCTCATTTTCCATTGAACAAACATCATTTACACCATTGTATACTGTCTCAACTTATCTAATTATATTGGTTCTAATTTCTTTGAAGTAACTTTATGACTTTACTCAGATACTCAACCAGTGAATTAAGACCGTAAGACATAGCAGAAATTAGGCCATTTGGCCCATTGAGTCTGCTGCGCCATTCAATCATGGCTGATAAGTTTCTCAACCCCATTCTCCCGCATTCTCCCTGTAATTAGGTTAGTGGACTAATTATCTCCTACTTGGTTAGCCCGTTTCCAGATTTCATTTTTTCCTCACTTACACCTAAAGATTACTTGAATGGAACAAGGGTTCATTTTGAATTCTAAACTTGGAGGAAAACAAATTGATGTATTGTGATTGTACTCAGTTTATACTATCAATACTGCTCCAGTATGGCAATTCATCTGTTTCATTTCTTTTGACGCTTTCAGTCAGTCGACGGTCGGCAGATTCGAGTAGACCAGGCAGGAAAAGGCTCTGGGGGGCGATCACGGAATTACCAAAGTGGGCAATCACGAGGTTATGGATCCCGTGGTGGGAGAAGCAGCCGTGGATTTTACAGAGGTGATTAATGATGGAAAGTAGCTTGCTGATTTGTGAATGTAATCGGGGATGGTAACTTATTGTTTATGGTACTGGGCTAGTAAACCAGAAGATGAGTTCAAATCCCAGCAATCAGTTTGTGAAGATGAAATTGATAAATTTGGTATTTTGTGGGCTTGCAGCAAAAAAAAATTGGTGCAAGTAGATTGAGATTATTCTGAAACCCTATCTGAGTCTTTTAGGTAACATTATCTAAACTGGCCTACATGTAATTTCTGTGCCCTTGTGGCAACTAGAGGCAGGTGATAAACACTGCTTTGCTAATGGCGAACAATAAACTTTTGATGCTAGTATTGGATGCGATTCTGTACAAGATGTCTGGGAGATCAGTGACATTCAGCATGGCAGAGTTTAACACATGGTTCCACCCCATTTGTAAGAAAATTTGACACCATGTGTTTGTTTTCAATTGTATACGATAGGCAAATAAAATGTACGGTAGAGGTTAAGCATTCCCCCCCACCCCCCCCAGCCACCTGCAACAGTACTTAAAGGCTAACTTGTTCAATCTTTCAATAGATGGTGACAGAAGTGGACGAAGCAATTACAGAAATGACTATAATAGGTAAATAATTGCATTCTTGCATATCAGTAAGTCTTATTTTGTATTGCATTGTGGTAACTACATTTTTTCAATTATAGGAGTCAAAATTCTAGCAGTTATGGCTATAACAGTTCAGTTGGAAGGTCGTACCGGGATGACTATGATAGTTATGGTAAGTACGTGTATAAACCTCTTGTTAAGCTTCCACTGCAACTTGCACTGGAACACTGAAAATCATAAGTTTAGAACAGTGTAGTTGTGGCTATGTGGATTACCATTTAATCTTGTATTTAAAATGTTCTCAGTTGTTCCACAAAATCTTAGAACCTCATCTTATTGGGACACAGATTTCCCATCCAACTGAAAAATTAGTGCCGACTAGCACATGAGCTTCAATTTAATGTGAAAAATTACATACAGCTTTATGAAATTCATGCTTTCTTAATCTCCCATTTGGGGTAAATGGGATATGTGGAGTTGTAAGTTCCTTTTTCACCTTTTTTCAATGTTGGGTTTTAACTGCAATAATAATGCCTTGACGTGAAGTTATTTTTAAATACATCAAGCTTAATGTAAGCTTTTATACCAGTGAACAATAGTATGGGCTGCCAAAATTCAGTATTGAAATGAATATGTGCCAGCCAGGAGTGTTTGGTATGGGATTTTTGGAAGGAGTTAAACCTGTAAGATTACTAATGTGTAGCACCGCTGTTGGGCATATTTTACTCTTTGGAAATTTTACTGCCACAAATGTCGACTTTTGACTTGGAGATTCAAGTAGCTGAAAAGCTGTTTTCAACCTCAACGTGCGCATATATCTAAGTTTTTGAAATGTAATCCTTCCTTTGACCTGGAAGTAGAAGCCAGGAGAGAGAGCAAGGACAAAGTTTCTAAAAGGCTACAGTGAATTAGCTGAAAACAAAACTAAGCAGGAGGAAGAGATGGGAATTCTGATGAGAAGCTGCATTTTAGATGTTATTGTAATTTAGGATTTTACTATAGCAATTTCCTTTACAAACTAATATGAAAGAACCTGATGTTTTATAAAATTCTATGATGAATTGTAACCCTTCAATTATTAAAGCGTTTTTAATAGTGTTTATAATAGGACTATAATTATGTAATCGCCTAACTCAACATACTTCTTTTAGATTCAAAACGTGAAATCTAAAATCTAGATTGGATAATCTGGATTTTACGGATCTGAATTTTCCGTTATCGCTTGTTTTCTGTCTCTGATCAGTTAAGTTCAATTCTAACAACTGGTTAAATGGAGCGCTCCTGATTACAAAAAAAGTGCTGATTACCCTCAATTATTGTTTTCTAGAGTCCTTTTTCTGCACATTTGTAAAGCAAATGTATCAAATCAGCTTAAAATTCAAATGAAATTTTGGTTTTCAACTCTCCTCCAGGACTGAAGAAATTATGAATGTCTTGCCTGTCTTGATGATAAATTTAAAGCACTATTTTCTAGTGCATTATTTTTGAGACCATGGCTTCTGCTATTGGTGTTTGAACTCCCTTTGCACTATTTAATCAGCAGTATATTGAAGGAGAGGGAGGTGACTGACATGAAATAACCTCTTCTGCATTATGCTCCCTGGGGCTTTGGCTGCTGAGTTTTGTTCACAGAGCTTTAGGAGTGGGTCTACCAGCCCTATCAGTGAACTGTCTATCTAATTGGCAATGCATGTTGCACATTCTTTGGGCATTTACAGTGCTGCAGCTATATACTTCTGCACTTAGAAGGAGCTTCGGAAGCTCCAGGTTATCCGCATTTGTACCTACAGCATCACTAATGCGTTCGAAGGGCATTTGTTTTGTCCTGATTTTCAATGGGCAACATCATGAGAGATCCTTTAGCTTTGATATTTCTCTTGGTACCTCAATTTCTGTCTACAACATTACTATAACGAAAGGAAATTGTCTTGGCTGTGGATGTTGCCATAATATCTTTCAATGGCATTTTGTATGAAGTATTAAGAGGTGGGTGCTTCATATGCTAGCCTTCTTTCTTCTCTTACCTCCTTCCTCCCCTTTTGACTTATATCTATAACCCCAAGAAAGAGACTTGGAATGAAATATTCATCCAAGAATCTGACAAACATAAGAGCTTGTCAGTTGAAATAGATCCCCAAATTGGAATTTTGCGCTGCCTGCCAGTTGCTTGTTTTGAATGTACTTAAGTTTGAGCCTTACTGGTACTAGCACCTCATGCAGTTTGTACTTAAAGTTAATGGTGTTAAAGAAGGAAAGTGTGTACCAATCAGTTGCTATTTTTACAATCTGATAGAATATGGAGAGGCTGAATTAAAAATGTATTACAAATTCTTTACATTGTGCCTGCTTCTCCTCCTCCAGCTACAAATGAATAATCAATCTCCTTGAATCAAGATCATCCTCCTTTTGGCTCTTGAGTTTTGGAACTACAGAAAGCAGTTATCTTCTGAACTTGTTGTCTGTTTTAACATTATCAAAATTATTGACAGTCTGATAGCTTCTGACTTGAATGTGCATTTACTTTTAGGTCAAAAAAGACCTATTGAGCCTATTTATTTTAAGTTTTCACTTTCAGGCCTACACCTGTAAAGAACAGACCTGGTCTTATTTTTATCTTGTTGAAATCCTCATCTGTTCCTCTCCCAACCCCACAGTTTTTGTAGAATTTTGATATTTCTCTTTTTTTCTCTCTCCCCTCTGCTGGCCATAAAAAGACCAGTTTGAGCTAGATCACAAAAGCTGTGCATGTTGCAGAGTATTGACTTTTTCGAGCTTATTTGTTGAAATACAATTTTACGCAGATTACTTTCCTGATGGTAAATCAGCATTCAGTCGTTCTGCCTGTCATTAAAAATTAACTTGCAGTGGAATGTTCAAACTGCTGGATCTTGAGTATTTTGCATTGATCCTGTTAAGATACAATTTGCAAAAAAAAAAAATGCATTCATTTTCAATCTAATATAGGAGGCTTGTTTTTGGAAAATTATATACTGGTAAAGTTGGCCATTTGTTCATGCTGTATTTCATGTGCAAGGATGAAACACTTTTTTTTGTATAAACTTGGCTTTTTGGAAACTGATTAAAGAACCTTGCCCAAAGATCTCTTGTTGCCTTTAATCGACCTTAAGTGTCACAGTGAACCCTGTTAACTGAAGTTCATCCAATTTGGATAAAATGTAGCAACTGAAATTGGATATTGAATTCTTCATTTTAAAACATGTGACATTCTAATTATTGTATCCTTTATTTACCTCTGTAATTCTAAATACTGAATTCATGACTAAGAACTCCATTTTCTATCTTTACCTATAATTTAAATAACTACATGCTACATAATTTCTTAGCTCAATTTTTTTTAATGTGTAATGGAGGTTGCCAGAAAAACAAGACTGCTTTGTTTCCTGGCTAACTTTTATAACTATTAATAACAGTGCTTTTAGAAACAGCACTTTAAAAAAAAACTCACCTATTTGAAGGGAAATATGTAGTGCATCATTCTTGTGTGTTTAAAAGTGCAAGTGAGATGACAGACATTCTGTTTTATAATGTGTTCTGCAATTTAAGTCTAACTTTTTTTTTTAAATGTTGATGACATTTTGAACCAAACTTGAATTGGGGGTGGGGTGAGTGATGGACTTTGGACCCAGTTACGCAGGGGAGATGAATTATATTGATCTTGTTCATTTTCAGTGGTTTCCTCCTTCCTTCAGGTCCCCTCCCTTCTTATTATGACCAAGCAAACCAGATTCTCTCTTTTTTCGATTAAAGATAAATTTGCATCATCTAGACTATTTTTGAAAAGGCATGAATAAGTAACTTTGTTTTGTAGTTAGTGCGGTGTAATTTAGGGTTTGGTCCACTAGCTCAATACAAATGTGGTAATCCATATCTCTTTCTTTTGAATGGCTCGCCTAAATGTATTTTTTAAACCTTCATTCTGAGTTGTATGAATAATACTATTAATTTTTCTGGGTAACTAAAATTAGTAGTCATAGATTAAAACCGCCATGTTTCTTTCAGTAGGGAAAGCTAGCTTGCTGAGATTGAAACATGCCAGACTAAATTCACATAACTGTTCAAGGAAATATAAATCAGTCCTGAAAGGAGTCCAAATGACACTTCATCCTAGAATTCAGCGTTCAGATAAAATCATTGATCTCATTCTAAGTTACAACCCTAGCCCCAAAGGTAATTTTTTTTAAATTAAGCAATTCTCGTGTGGAATGTAGATTCTTCCCTTCTCTTTCTCCCTGCCCAAGAATCCTGTTTCACCAGGCATTTAAGTGAAACTTTTCTCAGACCATCTTATCTGAAAGCACTTCCTGCTTAGGTTTGTCCTTTTTAATATTCAAAACTTGTGCAACAATTACATGAATTAAGATAACAGCCCATATTACCTGTCAAAAAGATGTCATATACTTCACAATATCAAGATTTTTGCTAGCTTTGCTGAAGGTAGTGGCATTGAAGAATGACGTGTTCCTCCTGCAAGGAAACTTCAGCTGGTTATGGCTAATGCATCAGTGGACATAATCATAGCCTTGAGGTAACTTATTTTGCTCTCGTACAATGTCCACTTTCCCATTTCGTTAAGCTGATCCGTTTTAAATGTTCTGGTGATGTACTTGGAATAAACTTGAGTGGATTTCCTCCTTGGCCTCCTTAATGTGTACATCTCTATATAATCAGTTCAAGCGAACTACTGTTCCCTTGTTTGGAAAATACACCCAAATCAAGTTGGCTTGTTGCCATTGGATGAAAAGACCAATGAAGAACTCTTGATGTGAAACTGTCCACTTCATACCATGGACCTTAACTTGGCAAATTCAGCAATATGAATGTTAAGGTCAACTGTGCTGTTAAGTAGAAGGGAGAGGAATTTGTGCCTTGAGTGATTTTTACAAATATCCCAGTTCACAAGTTATTCCCAATATTACACAGCAGACATTTCTAAACTGGGGTTCGCAAGGTCCCCAGATTTCAGTCTGGGGCCCAGCATACCACAAGCAATGGTTCGAATTCTGTTTTTGATTTCTTTGTATTTAATTTAGTTGCATGTTTATCATTGAATAGTATTGTTTTCTGCAATTCTACCACTATTCCCTTTTGGGTAGCTAATCTCTACAGGAAATTGGAGTGGAGGATCTGTTAGGGTTTGGAATATTGCAGAGTCTCCTCATAATTTGGAAATATACCTGTAGATTGTGATGAGTGGACACTTCAGTTTTTTCTAAAATGCAGACTTTGATTCTCCCCACAACTTTTTAAATTGGAAAACTAACCCATTTAATGTTTAATTCATACTGGGTTGTACTTGTGAACATGCTTGAATTTCTCAATTGTGCAAATACTATGCTTGAATTTTTGGATTTGCTAAACAGACATTTTGAAAGCAAGGACTATAGAAAGTCTTTAATTAGCTTTCTGATGACCCGCTTAAACTTTTGTGCTGGAGTAGAATTAGAAATTGTGCTGGTTAGAGAATTAGTTAATGGATTAATATTTGAAATAACATGTTAGAAAAGGTTAACTTATTGACTTTCTGTTGTAGAATGAGCAAAGCTGAAGTAAGAAGATTGTTGTGTTTAAAAGTTTGGAGAGGAAGAGGTGAAATCTCATGAAATGTAATGTAAGTACCCTGTACTTTCATTAGTTTAAAATAAAATTCATACAGCAAGTGAGTTTGTTACTAGAAAGTTAATTTTTTGCACACATCTGCATTTGACAGTAGAAATTTAGAGAAAAGGACACAATTTTGAGATCTCCATTTGTTCTTTTTCAATTGTAAAACTAGGATATTAATTGCGATTAAGCTTTTGCCTCTTTCAATTTTGTCTTTTCCATTCAGTCAAGTGACTATTTACATGATATTGTCAGATTTAGGAATCCCCTACTAGGTGGAGATCAAAAATTAATTAACGCCAATGCCTCTTGACCAACCTTATCTTGGAGTTTTGTTCATTATGTTGGTATAAATTAATCAGGATTGGGGAGGGAGAAGAGAATTTCACCTTTGGGGGGAAAAGTGACATTTTGCTCATCACACAACATTAGTTACTGTTAAGTAGTGATTAACGATGTTGTTTTAGCCTAATCCAAGATTTTGAATGCTTCTATAAGTTTGCTTTTTACTGGGTGTTTCTTCTTTTTCCCACTTCTTTTAGCCCTCTTCATGTGTTCCAGCAGTGTATTGGGGTCAATGAGTCGATCCTTGAATGGTTTCTTCAATCTATTGTTTGTAGAATATTGTATCTAATAACAAAATATAATTGGATTTAAGCAAGATCTTAGTTCACCATTGTAAATACCAGTTGTAAATATGGATTTTCAATATTTGATACTGTAAGATTTGTGTCATGAGTTTTTTGAAAGTATGTCAGCAAATTCTTGGATCTGGGTCTGATGCACATTTGATTGTTCAATCTTTGTTAATGCTGTGTTCACTCATTTCAGGCTGATTCTTCTGTTTGAAAGAAAAGGAAGAAAAAAAGAAAAACATTTTTAGCATAGTTGCAGTTAATGTTTTCAGGTAACTGGCCAATACTTTTGTTGGATTAAATTGTTTGTGTCCAGCCTACAGTTTTCTCCTCCTATTTCATTAGACATTAAAATTGTGGAGATGGCATTCTTGAAAGCATTATAATTAACATATTGAGTGCTCCAAGTCCCCACCAAAGTCTAAGAAAAAAAAAACTATGCCAGTTGTTGCACAATATGCTGATCTGAAGAGTTGTGTGTGTGTGCACACTGTTAAATGATGAACTTTTCCTTCAATCTCTTATGCACCAAATTCTGTCCAAAAATGTTCCATCTCTAGCTGAGCACTACCAAACCAATCCTGACTCTGCATCACTGGTTACTTTAAGAAACAATTAAAATGTACTGTAAATGAGGACTTGTACTGTAAAAAAAAAAATTATAGAATGTACTTCAAAACTGTCAATTAAATGTTGTAGTTCTGTTGAATGTGGTTAGTGTTTTTACTTAACAGTTAACTGGTCAAGACCCATTTTTGTGCTTTACAATTGAAATATCTACTGTGCTACAAAAAAAAATCCTATTTGCTGTCTAGAGTAAGACTGCTTTGGATGGATGGCAGATGCTGACAGGACACTTAAAAGCTACATTATCTGAATTGACATTCATTACACTAAAGATTGTCCTTGCAGCATTTCATTTCCAAACTATTTTAGCGCTAAGTAATGAGTTACTGACTGAGTGGGAATTGCTAGTTGCAGTAACTCAGCCATCATAAAAATCACATCATTGGCAGGTGGCAACTTTGGTCAGTTGAACAATGTTTTAACTGATAATTAACACTATGCATGTGCATATGCATAATGAAACATTTCTAAAATGAATTGGTTACATATGAGCACTTTGTAGATAAGATGAATGGAGCCTGTTCTGCTTTTGAAATAGAGTATTTGCAGTTAAAAGGTACTTTGCCATTTGGTTTCCTGAAAGTGACGTTGCTCACTTGTTACCCACAAATAGGATAGTGCTGCTCTTTATAAAGGCAGAAAAGTCATTTTGCGATTCAATAATAAATTAGTGTCATCACCATATTAGGTCACGCTCCTCTGCTTTTGTGTTATCTCTGAACTGCAAGTATTTTTTTAAAGCATCATCCTTGGTTTTGGCTTTTCCATTCTCTTTGCTCCTGCTGTATCACTATAACATACAACAATCTCAAACTCTTAATGTTTGCTAGTATTCAGATGTAACTGAGTAAAGTAGGGTAAAAGTGTAGTTGGAATTGAACGCTTTATGCTGAATTATCAAGAAATGTAACTTCCTGGAAACATTTTACACAAGGTTGTGTGGGGGTTTTGAACTGGATTAGAAAAGTTATGTAAATTTTAATCTCCATTGTAAAGATTCTTAAACAGAAGCTAATCCTTTACTGACTGAAGACTTTATTTTAGACCTGTAAATAATTCTATGCAAGGGCCAGACACAAGGTTTGCTCCAAAGAGATAATTGAATTAGTTGTGATAGTAAGGAAATACATTTTACTTAGTTTCTAATATGGCCATGTGGCAAAAGTAAATGAACCACCTGATGTCTAGTAGATGCCTTAATTGTCTATAAACGGCGAGTCTTAACTTCTGAATGATCAGGAAATTGTCTTCAACTGAGCGAAGTTCAACATAGCTAAATATGTAATTGATCAGCTGCCCTATGATCTCTTTACACTACCTATTTGTGTGACTGACTGACAATCAAAAGCTATTAGAAAAATGACAATGTCATTTTGAGTTGCATATGATATTCAATGTTAATTTCATGCTGTGTAATTATCTAAATTGAAAATAAACCTGACTTCTCAGGCTGTTATCTAAAGTCTCTTTTAGAGATGGCTGAGAGCATAATTGTTCAGACTGATCTGTATTGACCTTATTTATTTCTGTGCCATACGCAGGAATTTGAGATATGCTTCTGTTTGTGAGACTGCCTTTGTCATGATGACCAGTTACAGTTTAGAAGGTTACCTAAGTGCACTCAAACCTGCCTTCCAAGTATTTATATAGAATTGGAGCACAGAAGGAGATAATTTGTCCCATTGTCTGTGCTGGTATTTTTATTATCCCAGTGATTGAACTTATTGTCCTTTTTAAATATGTCACCTGTTGTGCAGAAGGCTCCACTTTTTCTCTCAAGGATAGTGGAAATGCATAACTCATGGGGTATAAAAACAGGAGTTGGGTATTTATTCCCTTACACCTGTGCCTCCATCTGATCTGTACCTCATTCATTTAATATCCATTATCCATATTCCTTGATGCTCTTAATTGATCTCTTTCATGTTGTAGGGAATTGAGGTACAGATCAGCCATGATATAATAAAATGGCAAAAATGCTCTGGGGCTAATTGGATGGATCATAAGTATTATGTTTGACCATAACTAAAAGTTAATTTGGTGCTATCTACTTATTTTTGTCCTAGCAATGCTCAGATTTCTGAAAGGTGCTGTTGAAAATTACCTTTGCCACCACCACCCTGATATGTCCACTTGCTCAAAAGGTTCAAATCTGGGTTTGTTAGGAAAAGTCAACATGTTTGCACAATGGTTTATCTCTGGGGTAAACTGGATCAACTATAAATTGTTAGCTCAATTAGTTTTTGTCTCTAATCTGAGGTGTCTTGGCACATTCAGAACAAATTACCTATGGGGAAGACCTTTTCCCAACATATTTCACTAGATGCCCAAAAAAACTGCAAATTGATCAAAGCTGCTGATTGGAACCACTCATGAGGTGTAGGAACTGAAACACTTAAAATCCAAAACTGCCAATTAAAACAATGATATTTGACTTAATTCAGGCAATGTGAAAGGAGTCTTGGGTCGTGTCTTCATAATGGCCCAAATATGGTAAAACTATCAGCATTGATTTGTTGTTCACTGAAATGTGCAGCAACTTTTCGCAGTTTGCACATCTGCAGAATAATAAAGTCCAGAAGGATTGGCAGTGAAGGGAGCTATGTGAAATGAAATTGCAACTAGTGGAATTTATATAGCATCTTTAACATGGTCCAACTTTCCAAGACACTTCACATGGTCAGATGAAATTTGATAACCAAGTTGAGGTATTAAGACAGGTGAGCAAAAGCTTAGCCAAAAGTACAGAATTAAAGACGGAACAAGGTAGAGATTTAAGCATAATGTTTTGCTTTCTCTCACTTTTAGAAGTGGGAAAGGATAACTAAATAGAGGTGAAGGTTGAGAGATATAGCAACTGAAGGCAAACTGAACAGAGGATCTAGAAAGATGTGAAAGAGGGCAAGATGTTTGAATGCAAAGAAGCTGAAGGAAGTAACAATTAGGTGGTTGAGCTTCATGTGTATGTTTACATAACACGCATCTGCCACTTTTCAATGTGAAACTAGAAAGTCTTTCACCAAAGTTTGGAACTCAGACACAGCACATAAGCATCTACAATTTTTATATAAGCACTTGAGTCCTAAGGAGGGAGAAAACAAGGAACTAAAGCCAGTTAGCCTGATAGTGCTAGAAGGGAAAATCCTAGAATCTATTATTATTAACAATGGAGTATTGAGAGCTTTTGCTAATAGCTACATTTTCAGCAGAGATGTGATAGACCCTTTGCTCTCAACAGTGGTTGGATGCTGCTTGAAGTTAGCAAAGATGCAGAAGCTGCTGGTTATTCGTTTGGCTTGCTTTCCTGGAATAGTTATTCTGATAGTTGTGCTAACCAAAGGTTACGACTCCCTTCCCTGTAGGATGTTGATGGTGTCTCCGTGGTACTGATATGCAGCTACTTTACCCATGTTATGGATTTTAACACAACCAGTAAGCAGTGGTTGAGGATGTAAAGCGCACACTGAAAACATTGGTACACTATTTTTGTCTTTAACAACAGAGGGAAAGTACAGAGATGCATTGGTGCTTCTTTCATGGGATTTGAGCATCGCTAGCATTTGTTACACATCCCTAATTGCCCTTGAACTAACTGGCTTATTAGGCCATTTCAGAGGGCTTTTAAGAATCAATCTCGATGCTGTGGGTCTGGAGTCGCATGTAGGCCAGACCAGGTAAGGATGGCAGATTTCCTTCCCTAAAGGGCATTAGTGAACCAGATGGGCTTTGACAGTAATCAATTATAGTCACATGGTCGCCATCACTGAGACTAGCTTTATATGCCAGATTTATTCATTAAATTTAATCCCATAGTGGGATTCAAACCCATATCCTTAAGGTATTAGCCTGGCCCTCTGGATTACTAGTCCAGTGACATTACCACTGCCATCATCTCCAAGATATGTGTGAATTTGAGCATTGAGATAAACAAATTGAAGGGTTATTTTAAAGTTTTAAAAGGAGTATTTTGATTTTCCAGAATTCTCTATTCTAAAACAGTCCCCACAGATTTGGAAGGTAGCAAATGTGATGTGACACCCCTATTCAAAAAAGGAGGGAGAAAACAAAGAACTAAAGCCAGTTAGCCTGATAGTGCTAGAAGGGAAAATCCTAGAATCTATTATTATTATTAACAATGGAGCATTGAGAGCTTTTGCTAATAGCTACAATAATTTCGACCAGCTCTGCCAATGCCTATGGAGGTTATGAAAGCCATAATTCAAATGAAGAATAAAACAGAAGGTGATGGAATCCCCACTGAAATATTTAAGCACCAAGGAGATGAAAATACATTATAGCTACATGCCCTTATCCTATTGATCAGGAATGACAAGAATCCTGAATGATCTGAAGGACGTTGTGATTGTGACAATCTTCAAGAAAGGGGACAAATCCAACTATGGAAATTAGAGGCATCTCCCTGTTTTCCATTGCAGGAAAGACCATTACAAGAAACCTTCTGAATTGTCTTATTGCACTTGAAGAGCCACTCCCTGAATCTCAATATGGGTTTAGGCCATCAAGAGGCACGGCTGATGCAGTTGGCGAGCTGAAAAATCACAAGAAAATTGTTCTGAACAATATCAACCTCTTTCTACACAGTGTTCTTTGATTTGACAGAGGCCTTCAACTTTAAATCATGAGGCACTTTGGAAGATTCTGCTGAAATAAGGATGTCCTCCAAAACTCGTTACCATCTTTCACCTGCTTCGTGATGAATGAAGAACCTTAATGGATCTATTACCAACTCTTAAGGTTAAGACATGAGTCAAACAAGGCTGTGTCATCGCTCCAATTCTTTTTGACCTTCCTTGCTGACGTTCTCCATCTTGACTAGAGACAAGTTCCCTGCTGGAGTGCAGCTTATTTATCGAATGGATGGTAAACTATTTACCTCTGACTCCAATCAAAAACTAAGACCACTCTGACCTCTGTCGTTGAACTCCAATACGCTGATGCTGCAGGAAGTGCAGTATCGGAAATGGATCTTCAGAGAATCATTGACTTATTTACAGGAGCATTTGAGAAGACTTGCACACAACATTCAGAAGACCAAAGTTGTCCATCAGCAAGCTCCAAATACACACTCCCAGCCCTATTGATTAGGATGCACAATGAGTGCCTGGAAAATGTGAAGCACTTCCAATACCTTGCAAGTTATCTTTCACAAGTTGATATTGATGAAGAAATCCAGCTTTGCCTGAAATCTGCTGTGCAGCCTTTGACCACCTGAGGAAGCGTGTGAAGATAACATCAAAACTGAAACTAGGCTCAATGTTCATGTTTCAGCCCCATACAGTAAGGACCATGTATAGGAGACATTTCAAAGCATTGTGTCATATCATCAACACTGCCTGTGGAAGATCTTATATTAAGTGTGAGAACAGGATGTGTTGAAACCAACATGGAAAAAATGCAACATTGACGTCAACTCCTGGGAGATCATCGCTTTGGACCAATTCAGATGACGGCAGAGCTTGAGAAGGATTCCAGCACTTTGAGATCCGATGACAACAAAATGAAAATGAAAAGCAAAAGGAACATGCCATGACCTGAACTGAATACATGACTTAACATTCCATATGACAATAGCCCTATGTGCTATAAAGTCTACAGATCCTGAATTGGACTTGTGGAAAATAATCACCCTCACTAGCAAGGGATAGCCAATAAGTCAGTTATTGTCACACAGGCAATTTATTCCCTCCTGCAAGTTAAAGTGGTGTTGTGCCTCCATTGGTAATATGCAAAATTAAAACCTGACTGGTTTACATGTGAAGTTTCCATTACAAATTCCAAAACCATGTGCGTATATGAATAATTTCCAATAGATTAATGACTGCAGTTGTAACTGATATGCAGTTTCTACAAAAACAAAGTACTGCAAATGCTGGAAATACTCAGCCGGTGTGGCAGCATCAGTGGTGAAAGAAACAGACTTAACATATCAGGTCAATGATAGGTCCTTTAACTGAGTTTGGCCCCACCGACTCAATTTAGGTATGATATATTTGATTCGTTACAGAGTCTGCTTTGATAATCAGAGAGCTGTTTGATTTGGTCTCAGTTAAATCTGAACTTCCGTAAGTACTGATTTTGGCACCTGAACATGAACACTTTAAAAGAGCAATTGAGGGTGCGCGGGGGTCTTTGGAACTTATGTATACCTATGACAATTCTCAGCAAATCCTGTTTGATGGAGAACTAAACTTGAAGTGGAAAAAGTGAAATTACAACTAATACCTATTATGAAAGATGCTTCACACAAAGCACTGCTGCAAATGTAGGAGATTGCAGGACTATATTAAATAGAGTAAACTAAAGTGTTGCTATAAATTGGTCCTCTGCCCTCATCTACAAGGAAGTAAGTGTACTATTTTAATTGAAGATGAAGTACTGCCAGGCAAAGAGCTGCCTATGCTTCACATTGAAATGTTGTAAAATTCCTGAATTTCACATTAGACTTGATTTTAAAGAATCGTGTATTTTAACATTCTTCTTGCTGGCATTGTTGATTTTAAAAGTAGGATATATGCTGTCCTGCAATAGTGAATATCGGTGGTGGAGCTGTTCTTAATAATTATCATAGTAACTTTAAAAAAGATGTTTCGTGGTATCACAGCATAAAATATATTGGATCAGGCGCTGGTACAGTACCCTTGACATGGCTTGCCGGATCACTGAACATAATGTAATAAAATGGTGTTTGACCAAATCACCAATCTAAAATGCATCTGACAAGCTGCTCTTGTATTTGTGTATAGTTTGTGTACCTGTGCCACCCCGAAACAATTTGCGACCAAACTGGAGAATTGTTCTGATGTTGAGCGAACGGTGAGTATAGGAATTCTGATTCCGTTAAACACTTTTTTTTTCTTTCTCTCTCTCTCTCTCTCCCTCTCGATACTGCCTGACCTGAGTGTTTCCAGAACCTGTGGCTTTGTCTTCAGCTGCCTAGGCCCAAAATTGCAGAATTTTCTCTCTAAAATTTGTCGCTTCGGTCCCTCTTTTTTTTTTAAAGAAAAGAAATATAAAGACGTTCTATAAAGCCTACCTGTTGGACGAAGCTCCTTGGCCACCTGTCTCCTGGTGTGACTAGCAGATTTTGTTTGCTAACCTTCCTGTGAAATGCTGTGTGTGTGTGTGGTGGCGGGGGGGGGGGGGGGGGCTTTGTTTTTATCAACAGCATTGCACACTTGGGGCTTTGTGTTTTTTATTGTAACAACCCCAAGTGTGCAATGCTGTTGATAAGAGAGACCTCGACCCTTTCCTGACCTTGCAAAAACAAGTAAATGAGTGTTAAATAACGACCGGGCCATGTAGACTTCAGTTTGTGGTACCTGTGACCTGAGAGGAGCTGCTGCTGGCAGTGGCTGTGCTGAGTTGAGGTCCTCATTCACCAATGGGGCGGTCTGGAGCTGTTGGAGGATGCGCAGAGCCTCTGGATCCGGGGCATGGAGAGGGGGGTTGGGTTGGGGGAGGGGTGGGGGGGGGTCTGTAGCTATAAATAGCAGCCGGTGTTCGTCTTGCTCCCATTTTCACCCTGGAGTTTGGCGGTGCTGGTGCTGTTGTTATTGGAGCAATTTTGTGTGAAGTGAGTGAGGAATGCGACGCAAATGCCGCCACCAAGCTTTTGCGACCCCTTATGGCGCGGGGTGGTGGGGGGTGGGGGGGGGTGGTTTGTGAGCGGGTCCTGCTCCCCGTTGACCAGAGATTTGTTGTTGTTGGGGGGGAGGAGAGACGACTCTGATCTGCTTTCCAGTCGGTGTGGTCAGCCGACTGACAGTGAGGGGAGGGGGAGGGGGGGGGGGGGGGGTAGGTGGGGCTAAGTAATAATTATAAAAATAAACGGGCGGGCCTCGGATAACTTAAATAACCCAACTGGGGGAAAACCCTGGCAATGGGTTTTATTCGGTCGGCTGCAGAAAATTTTGCAAAAAAAAAAAAAAATAATAATAATTAATAATAATAATAATTCATTCTGAACGTGTCTTTTTCTTTTGTTGCGTTTGGACTTCGATATGTTGTAGGTGGGCGGGACTGGAGGGGACCGAGCGGTTGGAAGTGGTTTTGTGGAGGGGATTTTTTTTATTATTGGTTGGTGGGGTTGGGGGGAGATGAGGGTCGAGAGGCGGGTGGCCTGTAAAATGGCGGCGGCAGCGCCACAGAAGCCGGGGCCGGGGTTGTTGTTGTTGTTTTGTGGGGGGTGGGGGGGTGGGGGGGGGGGGGGCAACCGAGATGGCCACTGCCTTGGGACCCGGATCCTGCCGCACTGCGGCACTCCATCTGCTTGCGAGGAGAGAGAGAGAGAGAGGGAGGGAGAGCTGGCTGGCTGGCTGGATGGCCCAGCCGCCCGAGGGGCTCAGTTTACGGCTGGGCTGAGGAGGTGGTGGGTGGGTGGGTGGGTGGGGGGGTTCCATGCAGCAAAGCCGTCCCCTCTTATCAGACCGGGGGTGGGTGGGGGGGGGGTGGTGGGTGTTGCTTTTCCATCTTGATACCCTCTGGTTGGTGGCAAGTCGTCTCCTATAAGGTGGGGTGGGGGGGGGGGGGGGAGAGAAAAACCCTTTCCTTTCCGTCCCTTCCCCCCCCCCACCAGCAAACGAAATTCTCTTTTTCTTCCTCTTCCCCCCCCCCCCCTCCCACCCCCCGAATAGGTAAAGCAAAAATGTCTGACGAAGGAAAGCTTTTTGTCGGTGGTCTTAACTTCGACACTAACGAGCAGTCCCTGGAATCCGTCTTCTCCAAATATGGACAGATCTCTGAAGGTTGGTATCTGTTGTGGCATCTAAATATAATCCGCCCATGTTAGCCACGCTGATGCAGTGCACGATTTCAGGACCACAGCTGCTTGCTTATGAATGAGTCTCTGGAAGGTTATTTTGAAATGCGTATTTTCTTTACATTCTCCTTTTTTCAGCTTATAATTAAGCACTTGATTTGTTTTTACTGTTCAATGCACACCATCCCTACAGCATCAGCCCAGATTTTCAGGCCTCTGGATGGCGGCACCCCAGAAGATGCGCTGGGGGACCCCTCCAAAGTCCCCATGCGAGGACTGCACGGGAATTGCCCAGGAAGTTTCAACTTCTGTGTTGGGCAGTTACCCTGCATCTGGAATCCTCCGAAACATCAAGTTAAGTTAGACTTTGGATTGTTCCAACTCACTTAGCAGAATAGTTATAAGGTTTAAAACATGTTCTAACTCCTGTTTAACTATATGCTGTTGACCCCATGACTATCCTTCCGACTATCTCCTGATCCATACACCAACTACCCATCTAACTACCCCTTCACCCACATACCTTACACACTTAGGCTGAGGCATCTAAACTTAACAGAATGCAGCAGCTAGTATTAATAAAAGGGGACGTGGCTTTGCTTTCCCAAAATTCTTACACCACACTGAAAATCTTCAGGAGCTGCTATGCTGCACGTTTCTCAGCAGGCCCGGGTTGGAAGTCCAGACAAGAAATGCAGAACTCCAGTCTAAGGTAAGTAAATAGGAGCAAAGTGGCAATCTGGCAGTGATTGCCACTCCACAAAAGATGCAGCTTATCGATTCCTATAATTTCACAGTTTTAAGTCGGTTGAAATTTTTTTTTCATACCTTATAAAGGTGCTTAGGCAGATAATTGGAGGAGGACAGCAGTAATTGAGGCAGGTTGCAATAAATTGAGTAGGAGGAGGCTTGTATGAAGCATAAATACGGCCAGCGTAGACCTTTTAGGCCAAGTGGCCCATTTCTATGCTGTGAATTATATAGTAGCCAAAAAATTATTTACAGACTCTTTCAGTTGTGAGGTGGCATTTCATAACTTGAACAATTTTTCCCTTATCTGCTTTAGTTATTGTAATTAAGGACCGAGAGACGCAGAGGTCGAGGGGGTTTGGTTTCGTCACCTTTGAAAATCCTGATGATGCAAAGGATGCTATGTTAGCTATGAATGGAAAGGTACATTTTAAATACCCATCAGTTCTAAAAGCTTTATAGTTTAGGTGTCATAAGTGGTACCTGCTGCCTCAACGTGAGAAAGTAATGGGTTCATGCCATCCGTCACCCACCATTCCAGAGACTTGACTACATGATTCAGGATGACTCTTAAATACAGTACTGGGAGAGTAATGTCAAAGGTGCCAACCTCCGAAAAGATGTTAAATATGGCCCTATCTCTCTTCTGGTGGATGTAAAAATTGCATGGCACAATTGGAAGAAGAATAGGGGAGCTCTGGTGTCCTAACTAATAGCTAGCCATCAACATTACTAAGAAAAAGCTCCACTCCTTGGCCATTTCATCAGTCTTCCTGGCAGCTGTCTCAGGCTGAACCAGTATGTGTGCAACCTCAGCATCCTATTTGATACTGAGCTTTCAACCCCATATCCAACATCAAGACTTTCTACTTCCATCTCCATAATAACACCTTTCACTACCCCTTCCTCAGGCCACCGACTAAAACCATTTCCAGACTTCTGTTACCTGCTGTTTTTAATTCCAAACTCTGGTTTACCAATGCTCTTTTGGCCAAGAGTCCTGTCTTCCTCTTTGATCATGCTCTACTCACCTGTTGTATCTCTTCCTTTGGATTGGTGTCAATTTTTACCTTATTGAATTCCTGTGAAGTGGCTTTGGACTTTTGTTACAGTATTGTATAAATGCAGGTTGTTGTTGGTGGAATATTTTCACGCCAGCTACCATGTTTCCCTCCATTATAATAATTGCATTTTTATTAAAAGTGTAAGATCAGTCATGAGTTTATTTATCGGTGTAGCAGGCTATAGGAACTGATTGGCCTGCTTGTGTTTCTGTGTAAAGCATATCATGTCTAGTGATCGTGAAAAGCATAGTATAAATGCAGGTTATCTTATTTAGAAATTAAACTATTTGACAAATGATTTATGTTTTAACTTTCCTCTGATTCTAGTCTATTGATGGACGTCAGATTAGGGTGGATCAAGCCGGAAAATCCTCTGGAGACCGATCCCGAGGCTACAGGGGTGGAAATGCAAGCAGTCGTGGATTTTTCCGTGGAGGGTCTGGACGTAGAGCTCGTGGGTTTTCCCGAGGTATATAATGTTACAGATTTGGTTTAAAAGAATTTCGTCTACGGACAATGAAAGTTAAAAGGATTAATTCTGTAGAGTGCCAATGGTCCCTTTGCTATGCAATATGTTGTTGCATAGCAGTACTAGAAGCACTTTTTTTCGTTCGTGGAATGTGGGTGTCACTAGCTAGGCCAGCATTTAGTACCCATCCCTAATTACATTTATTCAGAGGATATTTAAGAGTCAACCACGTTGCTGTCTATCTGACGTTACATGTAGGCCAGACCAGATAAGGACAGCAGATTTCCTTCCCTAAAGAACATTAGTGAACCAGATGGGTTTTTATGGCAATTGGCAGTGGTTTTGTGGTCATCATCAGACTTTTAATTCTATATTTTTTTTGAATTCAAATTTCACCCATCTGCTGTGGTGGGATTCTAACCAGGTTCCCCAGAGCATTATCCTGGGTCTCTGGAATACTAGCCTTAGTGACAATACCACTATGACACTGCCTCCCCCAGATGTGGAACCACTACTGGAATTTTCTAACCTTTTCACGTGGTTACTTGAATAATAATGTACTTTTGTCCATTTGATTGTATTCACATCATTATTTGGATTCTTACACAGGTGGAGGAGATAGAGGGTATATTGCACGCTATGATTCAAGAAGTGGTTACTCAGGATCAAGAGACTACTACAACAGAGATAGGTAAAGATGTTTCTTTGTTATTTAGTTTGGTTTTATGTTCAATTTATGTTTGGGTACATGTTATAATTGGCTGTTTGCCCTGAAATGATCTGCAAAACACTACAGGGATTTTGTTTGTTCCTAGGAGTCAAGGGAGCTATGGCGGCGGTGGTTCCTACAGGGACAGTTATGACAGTTAAGGTAGGTGTGATTAAAAATGGAAATTAAGTGAAAAATGGTTGGGGGTTGGGGTTACAACTCTGATCTTCTGACAAGATATAGTTATCTTGGTAATGGATTTCTGAAAAATTATATTAAATGCATTGCTAATAAGCAGTGTATCTGCATGTCAACATTATCCATGTGGATTTGAGTAACCATAACCTGAATACTGAAAGCTCAGTACAATGTAATATTTATTCTTCCTGTAGTACCAGTCAACAGTGCACCTCTGGGGGCGGAAAGTTCTACTCATGGTAGGTTCTGGCCTTGCAGTTCTGTTGGGTCCAGGCGGAAAGAACAGGTTCTTGGTCTGTGCTGCACCACAGTGCTTGATCCCTGCTACTAGGTTCTATAAGTTAACTGGGATAGTGCAATATTGAGAAATGGATTACAAAACTTGAAGTTAATTGTATAGTGCCATCGTTTAATGCATTCTTTTGCATTGAAAACTTGGACTAGTATACTTTTAGCTTTTATTCTGCATGCCAGACTTTTCGCCCACTATTTACATAGCTGAACAGATTTGCCTTTCCTAAATAAATCCATTTATATGTATTCCCACCTTGAACCAAAACCAAGAAAGCAGCAGTGTATTCTAAATTTCTAAAGTATTAAAAGTTCAGCCCTGGACTTTGTATCAAAAACCTCAAGCCCAGTTCCCTGGTGTCTTCCCATAATATATTCATTGAGATTGCATTTACACTCCCATCAATGTCAATGCAATAATTTTCAATGTTACGTGATGCATCAGGTAATGTTCTGCCAACCCCAATAGCTCTAAACCATGATCCAAGTCAGTCCATACCACTGATCTAGCAATAGGAAGTGGAAGCTATGATTACTGTTGCAGTCTTTTTACATTGTACCTGCTTCTTGTTCTCAGCTACACACAACGAATAAATAAATCTTCCTGACTCAAGATCGTCCTTCCTATGGCTGTATTTATAAAGATTTTCGGAGCTTCGTGGAATCGTATTGTGTACTTGTATTCTCACTGACTTGTAGTAATTCAGTTTGGCCTTGTTAATCACAGCCTGACAGCTTCTGACATGAGGATGCACACTAAGTGTTGGCTCAGTAATTTTGGAATTAAACAATCAAATAATAAGCATTCTCAGGCAGTTGGCAGAGCCCTCAATATTTTTTTAGTAATGTTTTGAGGTTTTCTTTTACTTTAGATCTGCTTTTTTGTCTTAACATTGCTCAAATGCTTCCCATAAAGTCTAGCTTTTTCTGAATTGAAGTTGTGGGGTTGACTGGAATTCTAGTAAAACAAACGTAAAAGGGGTTAAGTGTGTTCTCAATCTATTTTTATGCTAAGCAAACTGATGTTTTATAGAAGCTGAACAAGCTGTGGTCTTTATTTTAAAATAAAGGCTTTCATAGCCACTTATTCTTGTAAAAATTGTCAACTGAAACGTTCCTTTAGTGTAGCGAGGTAGGGAAGCAACACGGGAACAGAAGATATTCTCTGCCTCACAAACCGCCTTGATACTGCTGAAGATAAAAGGCTTCATTTTTAACTCGTAATTGGACATTTGTGCATCTTTCAGTGGTTCCAAGAGCTCTGTACATTGTAAATAACTAGTTAATCATGTTCCAAATTCAAAATTTACAAATGAAGTCCTGAGCAATGTATCTTTATAAGCTGACATGTATTGGATGAGAAATATTTGGAAATGGCTTTCTTTGTGTTGTATGTTCAAGTGGTTTAGAGTTGACCTTTTTGTACTGAAACAGGCTTCACGAAGCCTCATTAAACTAAATACTTGACTCATAACCCTGATTTTCCTGTAGTTGGATTCTTGTGGGATGGGATGTAGTAGAAAGGATATAGGTAGGTATTAATTCCGCAATCTGTAAAGGTAAAATTAGGTGGAAGAAGCTAATTTTTAAAAAACGAATTGGGAGATATTAGGAACTGATTCTACCTAGTAGTTAAGCCTTGTATCGCTATTCAGTTGTAGATGTATTGCCACTGCAGTTGATGCCCCGCTTACCTTGACAGCTTAGTGATGTGACCAAATTGCCAACTTAGTAATCAGCAACCTATGGCAAAAGTTTTTCCAAGTACAATCTATTGTCATGATTTTGTAGTATACTTTATAAAGTACTGTCAAAGGGTATTAACCAATTGATCTAAACTGAAATCTCAACTGTCCCTTTGCAACAGTTGTAGGAATTCTAGTAACATTGTTTTCCCACTTAGCTGACATGTCTGAGGTCATCGCCAGCGATGGTGGTTATTCGAAATGACTCCTTAGGTTTTACTTTGAACCTGCCCTCCTTGGCTTTTATTTTAGATCAGCCATTTTCAATGCATATAAACTTAAGTTTGTAGTGCTAATTTGTATCACTTCATATGTGCAGAAAGGCAAATTTTGAAGTGGAAGTTTTCTGTCTTACCAAATTGGCTTGAAAAGAATCATTTTTAATGTCAGATATCAAAAGGCTATCAGTTTCTGTTTGAAACTTTGTTATAAAAAAAATCCTTTCTCCCCATTTCTCAAACGGGTAGCTTTATAATGACTTGGACAACACATGGGATAATTGATAGCAAAATGGAAAAATTCTGTTCCAAAACTTGCTGCTGTATAGGTGAAGTGATAAATTTAGTACTAGCAGCTGGATGATCTGCAATAGTTTTTTGGAGTTCAATCATCAGAAACATCAGGATGAAGGTTACCAGCAGTTCAAAAATAATCTGTCTTTGTTGCTATAATTTTTTTAAAAACAAAATAATTGGGCACAACTAAATTTGGTGCAAATGTCTTCAAAAAAGTGTTCAAGTCCATTAAAGATTTTATAACGCTTCACAACTTCTAAGGATCTTTGCTAACATTTGGAAAGAAATGCCCATGGAGAACGAAGTGCTGTGCCTTCTTCAATGAAACCTGAGATGAAAACAGCACATGGCTAAGTGCATATGTGGATATAGTCCTAGATTTGAGGTAACTCCTTTTACTCTCATAGGCAGTTTGCGTTGACTGTTCATTCAAAACGCTTCTGAAATATTATGCTTGTGAAATTTCATTTATTTTATTGGGTTAGTTCTCTAGCAGAATCCAACTATTAAGATTGAACACCACACCAAACCTTACTATAAAGCTTCATTCCTTGACTTATTCATTAAGTTGCTTGCTGTATTCTACTCCATTGATGTATAACAAAGTGAGCACTCTTTTCCCCCCTCGAGAAAAGAAAATTAGATCTTGTGCGGTTAGCGGCACAATTTGTCCCCTTAACTAGGATTTGCCTGTTAGTGACTGTTTTCTGAAAATTGTAAAACTCACCATGTTAGTGTAATCACATTTTTAAGCCTGAAAAGTTTATATTTTGCTGAGGTGCTTCAAATATCCAAACATAACTAATGGTCTGTTTTCATATTGCAGAATGAAACAGAGTGATGACTTCATTAGTGAATAATGATGTTGATTGCCCATTGACACTGAAGGCAGAGGAAAGCATATGTGGTATGTTTGACTTCACATTTGTGGTAGGCTGTTGATTATGCGGTTACAATTTAACTTTTAAGAGCTTGTGGATGAATAGACGTCCTGTAAATATTTTTGGCTCCTAAATTGCCCATCTACTGTATTTAACTTAATCTAAGGCTAAAACTAGTACAGGTGATCACTTAGTTAAATGAGCCACTTGCTATGGTAATATAATTACTTGCTGTGCCTACAGCTGCCACCTTTAGACTTCTTAGATAAAAGATGAATTGTCTTGCGCCACTGAGCCAGGCAAATAAAAATGTAGTTGCTTTGAAATTCAAAACTGTTCCAGAGACATTCCTTTTTAATGCACCAGAAACTGGTTTGTACTAAATACTGGTATTCGGTATATTAGTACCAGAATTAGTCTTTTTTACCACGGTAACTACATGTGTGTTCAACTTTAGGGATATGTTAAAATAACTGAGATAAACAGCCTAACATTTCTTAATGTTCTCCAGTAGATTGTGCTGAGCCAGTGGTGTTGGATTTGCAATGCATTATGGTCATATTTGGAAACCATAATCTATTGTAGCTTCTAGTGTCTTGAATGGTGTAGTCTTGTTCCATGATGTTGACTTGCTTAAAAAATGAGAGATAGACTTGACTTAAGGTTTCCCCGTCCCCCATTTTCCTGCCTCTTTTTGTGTCCCTCAAACTTTGACCCATTATTTAGTCTCTCAGATGATGGTTGCCCTTCAGCGCATTTCCCAATTCATCATTCAAGTTGTACAATGCTGATCTTGTATTTTTAAAATTCTTTACCCCAGAAGGTTGTGGAGGCAGAGTCAGAGTATATTCAAGGTCGAGGTAGACAGAATTTTGAATTATAGGCAAATCGAGGTGTATGGGACATGCAGGAACGTGGAATTGAGGCCAAGATCAGACTGGCCATGATCTTATTGAATGGCAGAGCTGGCTCGGGGATGTAACGCCTTCTGCTGCTCCTATTTCTTATGTTCTTTTGGTGAACGGCAGCTGATTATTTGCAAGAGGATTATTGCAACTAAGCCTGATGTTTTTCTTCTTCCATTGTTTACAGGCATGCACTTCCAGCATGAAACACTGTTCAGTAATCAAAAGTGTATCATGCTATTTATCTTAACCCAGATGTATTAAGGCCAGTGTTAGCAAAACATTTGCACATCTTCGAGCCTTTCTAATTTGTATTGTCTAGCATCTTGCTTGATAAACTTGCAGTATCTTGTGTGTTTGGTTGGGGGCTGGGGGGAGGAAGGTTGCTGGCTGAGGATAGCCTAAAAACGCTAAGTACTGCAAGACGTGATTTTTGGAGCCTAAGGAATTTCTGGAAATTGTTGAATTACAAAGCTGTCCTTTTCTTTTATAAGACAAAAGCAAAATACTCCAGATGCTGGAATAGGTCCAGCGGCTCTGATGAAAGATCATCGATCTGGAACTTGTAACTCTTTCTCTCCACA